>NC_134403.1:146546191-146713691 GCF_038048845.1 Mixophyes fleayi | reverse complement strand
AGCTTATTCTCACTAAGAGCGGTTTCTTTCAGCTGGACTGCTCACTGTAGATCCACGTAAGAAGGAACGGAAAAAACCTGGCCAGGAGGGTGCCCGCCGGAAGTTTACATGGAAGAAGCGTTAACTTGCTGCACATATGTTAGAAGTAAAGCTTTGGCAGTGCGAGAAGCTTTGCTGTATTATAGCTTGGGGGTGTTTTTGGGTTTTTTTTCCTAATAAAAGGCAAATTGTTATTGTGTATTTTTTTCCAAACTCCTCTAATTCTTGTTGTCTGTATAGTAAAGTGAAAATAAATATGGATTTTGCCTACAATGTTTGCACACTGCGTTCTGACGTTTCCAATAAACTTGTAAGAAAACAGAATAATTCTCCATACAAGTGAAACCGTGCTGTCGGGCTACAGGAGAGTAGTATGTGCTTTGCCTGACCTAGTGTTCTTCATAGCCTTCGGAATCTCTGCAGATAATCAGATTACCCAGACTTTATATTTGGTCTTTATATTTTGAACACTATACGGGAACAACTAGGTTGTGTTTCCAGCTCTTGCGCTAGAACAGTACATCTGTCTCTCGCCTCCATACCCCTTGTCTCCGTCCCATGGAAAATGCAGCTACCATGGCATGTTGCCACCAGACAGGCATCTTAACATTATAGTATGAATTTAATCTAAACATATCTAGATTCGCTAAGATTCTGCCCAGCATATCCAGCCTTCGTCCAATCAGACACGCGGACTAACTCGCCGTATTGTGCACCATTGTTGCTCATTTCAATAGTTAACACAATCTGATTAAATGGCTCCAGTCATACAGCAACAATAATGTGCACTAATAATAATAATTTATTATTATATATTCAAATTTATTTTTTCAGCTCTAGTTATATTTTATATTGCTCATGTGTGTCCGTTTCCTGTATCTAATGGTTTCCTGTACCACCCCCGCCCCCCCCCCCCATGATCACATGATAGTTGGGGTTCCCCGTAGTCTAAAAAGACCCAGATTAGCTCTTATAGTAAAAGTAAACACAAACAAATTAACTGTTCTGTTACAACTATAACTGTAGTTATGTCAAAATGAAAATATTTTTAGTGTCCATCCAGGTCTGTTCTCACCAACCTGGGACATTCAAATAACATAATAATGATTAAAAAAAAACACATTTCTAGTGCCTAATAATTTCTTTAAACTGTAGAAAATTACAAAAATGTGTTAGGCATCACAATAAATGGGACAAATAGTGGAAGATGTTTAAGGACCTATTTCTAGAGCTTACTGATTGCTTTAATATCATCTTTAGAAAATTTAGCTACTTGTCTATTTAACCAGCACCTAGCAAAAATGCTAAAATGTTTCTGCACAGTATCCCGTTATTAAGGGGTTAAGTAAAATAACATGGATTCAATTTCAAATGACAATGTAATAGAAACATTCAGATACACAAAGGGACACCTGTAATAAAGACAATCCCAAATATTGCTTGGTTTGGTCTCATTCAAGTCTTACAAATAGTGATGGGATGATACGACGGCCTTTATTACAAGTGTCATTATTGTGAGTTAGAGGATTTTTTGCTTTTTCAAAATAGTGCAACTGGAAGGTGCAAAACATGTCCCATTAGAAATCTGTTAGGTGAAGTAAAGAAAGTATTGCAAACAATCTACAGTGTTTCATGATCATTTTGTCCCTATTGGGCAATGTTGCCCAAAGTGCAGCTCACCAAGGGGTAAATTTATGAAGCTGCAGGTTTGAAAAAGTGGAGATGTTGCCGAGAGCAACCAATCAGATTCTAGCTGTCTTTTTGTAGAATGTATTAAATAAATGATAACTAGAATCTGATTGGTCGCTATCGGCAACATCTCCACTTTTTCAAACCCGCAGTTTAGTAAATATACCCCCAAGACTTTTTCTTGTGCGACGCATACAGGTTTGGTTCATGTCCCAGTTGCCAGTAAGCAAATCAATGGTTCATGTCCTTCTGCGTGCAGACCAATGAATAGTGATTGAGCTGTTCAAGTTAGGTAGTGCTTGCTGGCAGGAGGTGAGTTGCATTACGCCTTTGTAGTCAGTGGCAGGGACTGAGCATTGCATGGGTTTAAGCATGAGGTAGTGTACAGAGAGGTGGTCTTGGGCGGGGGACTGGGCAGCAGCTGTGTGTCAGAGGGAAGAGGCAGACACAGCTCCTGCGACTAGAATTCAGAACAGTATGACTGAACACTGCCTGTATGCAGTAATCCTCCCAGGACAGTAACCTGCTCATTGTTACCCACAATCTCTGGAGCAGTGGGTTCTAGTTCAGCTAGTGATCACCTGAGAATTCATGTCATATTCTGAAGTAAATCCACACCCACATAAACAATGTATATCGTTACATAAATCCCTCTAACACTTTTTGTTCTGCACATCACTACTGTCATCTTTCTAGTTCTGGAGCCGGCTCGTACATTTTCTCAAGCCTCTCCTAAAGGTACCATTGCATTTATAGAAAAAACATGTCTAAAGTTTGCGGCCCTCTCCAAATGCCAAAGTACAGTATGCTAGTTATGGTGAATATGATATTTGTCCCTGTAGCTGAATCCACCATCTGCAATGTATAGCATCATTATAAGCAGCAGAGGTGTAATGGTGAGTGGGCACCAGAGATAGTCGCCCAGAAAAGACAAGTTGGGGATTGGATGCAATATCTCCAAAAAAAAAAAAAAAAAACAGGTAGAAAAAGGGAAAGTGTAAAAGAAAAAATATAATTCATTAAACAAATAAAGTAGGGTTTATGTAACATGGCTGACAGTGGAGGTTCGGTAATGTGATTGTACGATAAAATTGTCATTGTCAGTATTTGTTTTTCCGATATATGCATTACATAGTGCCATTCCTATTGTACCTTTACACATATATATATTTCTAAAATTAAACATTTATATATTATACAATATATAATGTATCATAGTTGCAGGTCTAGAATGGAGGGGGAATGCAACAAAACCCTGTTCTGCCATTTACTTCAGGTGCAGGAACCACGTTCCGTCGCGTATCTACTATCTCCCGCTGTCAATCACTGCTACACAGCAGCTAGTTCTGCTTTGTGTGAAGGATGTTGTGACATCAGTGTAACAACAAGCAGGTGGAAAGGGGGCATGTGGGGGAGAAGCAGATAACATGGGGCACAGGTGGTTATGTTGGGTACAGACGAGTGAGGAGGTGGTCATGTGGGACACAGGCTGGTGAGAGGCACATTTATTTCCAAAAGGATAAAGTAGGTGTTTGCGTTGCATGGACAAGGCATCTAACAGGGTATTTGTGCCCAAGTACAGGCACTATACACATATATGTTAGTTAGTGAATTGCTCTTAATGTGTTGTAGCAGTTTCATCACTGTTTACCTTCTCTGTAGAGCAGAGATGAAAATGTTTCCTTTAAACTACAAATGAATCCACATGAGATGGTTTTTGTATTGAGCTTGGCTATCAAGTGCATCTATTCTAGTGCAAACATGTTAGTGTTTCTTTGCAACATATCCCACCACCCGTATTTGTTGGTTATTTCTCAGATTTTCTACGCTCCATAAGGGGCACAAATCTTTTATTTCCTTGATCTGATAGCTGTGTGGTTCATGACTTTTGGGGCTATTTATTATGCAATTTTGTTTTGCTTAAAATCCCCTGAAAACGGCTGTTTGCCTAATTTGTAAGTATCCTATTGAATTGTTACTAGGGGATCGCAGCAGTTATTGTAAGCAATAGCAGTCCCCATAGGTATCTATGAGAACTGTTATTTTTCGTGATTTAACGCGTTCTGAAAATCAAAGAATTTCAGAACTTGTACCCGATGGCTAAATTGATCTGAAGATGGCGTTAGCCATTGAAGCCTATGGGGAGAACATTGCAGTAAAGGGATTTTCGGATCCATCACCGCATCTTCCTGCTCTCTCCAGTTACTATCGTAAAGGTGGTCACTTTGCAATAGAGATAGGAGACAGGTAAACTGTAGTGTTCACCTGGTCAGCCGTTTATTGTGACTTTTAATAAATGGTCACAATCTTTAATTTCTTATCATTGTGATAAGGAATAAAGATGCTCGTTCCAAAAAAAAAACGGTTATTGTTAAATATGCCCTAAAGTCTTGTACTTTATATCTGAATAATAAATTCTCATCAAAACTTTATATCCTTTAGGATGTAAGCTCTCATTAGCAGGGCCCTCTTTCCTTGTGTGCTCCTTCTACTGTTCCTTCACCCTCTGTACCTCTTGGCCTGCTTCCCTAGCGCTGTTTTCCCTGTTTTCTTAAGCCTTGGCCTTCTTCTCGCTGATTTCTACCATCCCTTTCACTATCTGTCCCAGATATAATCTGATTTGCTTTACCCTGTCACCTGTGTTTGTATATATTTTTGCATCATGTTGTTTCTTGGTTCTCTGTTTTCTGTATATGTAATGTACGGCGCTGCAGACCCTTTGTGGCGCCTTATAAGTCAAAAATAATAATAATAATCCCCACTGTATCACAGCTAAAACCTATTTGTTCCTCTTACTGTTATGTCAATTCAATAGGTATTAACAATGTATTTTATTGCCCCTACCTGACTCTCTTGAAGCAGTGGATGACAGAGGCACCTCAGCCTTTGCAGCAGGCTGGTTTAGGTATATATGTTTGTAAACCTTTACTAACGAACTTCTCTGATTTTAATATGTTTGTTATGTTTGTTACAGGTTGGATTTTTTTTTTAATTATATTGTCAATGAGTGCCTGAAGGATTTTTGTATTATTTGGTGTGCATGGGTACTTGGCTAAAAATTAATTAGATTATCTTGCCTTTTACTATTTTCTGTGCACTTTTTTCTACTCTCCTGTTTGGTCTGGGCCCCCCGGTGAGTAAGACACATTTTTAGAGGAGTTGCAGTCGGTATGTTATGCTCTCCATTATTTATTATAGATGCAATCCAATCTGGCTACTCTTGCTATTTAGACCACCATAGTTACTCCCAGTGCTAAAGTAACACCAGCTGTTTAGTAAGATGATACAAAAGTGTTTTAATTAATCTATAAACAAAAATAAAAACTATTTTATATGTATATAGAACTCATCTGAAAATAGTTCCATGTAAGGACCACTAGATGGAAACCTTTAACCATTATTTGTGAGAATGTGCTGCAAAAGGTCCACACTCTCACTAAGGCAGTGAAGAATTGGAATGTTAATAAACTACTGTACAGTAACTATCAACTTTTATACAGTCTGAAAACACAAACAAAAATAATATACAGTCATGGCCACAAGTTTTGAGAATGACACAAGTATTGGTTTTCACAAAGTTTTCTGCTTCAATGTTTTCAGACCTTTTTGTCAGATGTTCCTGTGGTATACTGAAGTAAAATTACAAGCACTTCAAAAGTGTCAAAGGCTTTTATTGACAATTACATTAAGTTTATGCAAATAGTCAATATTTGCAGTGCTGACCCTTCTTTTTGCAGACCTCTGCAACTCGCCCTGGCATGCGGTCAATCAACTTCTGGGCCACATACTGACTGATGGCGGGTAAAATAATTATTGAACACATCAACATTTTTCTCAGTAAATATATATTTATTGTGGCTTTGTAATGACATTTACAACAAATATCAGCAACAACTCTTGCACTCCACACATGCAAAGAAATCACACCATAGTTGTCCATAATTTAAGTTTTGTGTAATAATGTGAAATGACACAAGGAATAAGCATTGAACACAAGAAGAAAGGGAGGTGCAAAAAGGCATGGAAATCCAAGGCGCCAGCTGAAATCTATCAGTAATTTAAAAAGCAATCCTGCCAGCTGGTTCAGCCACAACTGACGGCCTATGAAAAGGTGTCTCATTACGAAGGTGTCACACAAGAAACACCTCATGATGGGTAAAAGTAAAGAGCTCTCTCAAGACCTTTGCTACCTTATTGTTGCAAAACACTGATGGCATTGGTTGCAAAAGGATCTCTAAACTGCTGAATGTTCCAATAAGCACTGTTGGGGCCATAATACGGAAGTGGAAAGAACATAATTTCACCATAAACCGGCCATGACCAGGTGCACCTCGCAAGATGTCTGACAGAGCAGTGGATAAAATCATCAAAAGAGTTGTCCAAGAACCAAGGACCACTTGTGGACGGCTTCAGAAAGACCTGGAATTAGCAGGTACAATTGTTTCAAAGAAAACAATAAGTAATGCACTCAACCGCCATGGCCTGTATGCACACTCACCACGCGAGACTCCTTTGCTGAAGAATAAACATGTTGGAGCTCATTTCAAGTTAGCTGCACAACATGTGGACAAGCCTGTGAAATATTGGGAGAATATAGTGTGGTCAGATGAGAGCAAAATGTAACTCTTTGGATGCCATAATACACAAGATGTTTAGGGGAGAAATGGCACTGCCCATCACCACCAAAACACCATACCAACAGTGAAGTTTGGAGGTGGGAACATCATGGTGTGGGACTGTTTTTCTTTACATGGTACTGGCATACTGCATATAATTAAAGGAAGGATGAATGGAAAAATGTACCAAGACATTCTTGATAAAAATCTGCTTCCATCTACCAGGATGCTGAAGATGAAATGAGGGTGGACATTTCAGCAAGACCATGATCCCAAACACACAGCCAAGAACATTCTCAATTGGTTTCAGAGAAAGAAAATAAAGCTGCTAGAATGGCACAGCCAATCACCTGACTTTAATCCAATTGAAAATCTATGGAACTGAAGATCAGAGTTCATAGAAGAAGCCCACGGAACCCTCAAGATTTGAAGACGACTTGCGTTGAAGAATGGGGCAAAATCACACCTGAGCAATGCATGGGACTAGTTTCTCCATACAGGAGGCGTCTTGAAGCTGTCATTACCAACAAAGGCTTTTGTACAAAGTATTAAATAAATTTTAGGAAGCTTGTTCAATACATTTTACCTGTGTCATTTCACATTATTACACAAAACTTTATTTATGGACATCTATGGTTTGATTTATTTGCATGTGTGGATTGCATTTGGTGTAAATTTCATTACAATAGCCACATTAAATACAGGGCTATTCAAAAGAGAATGAACCGATTTCATTACGCAATATTTTATTAAGGAAAAGTAAAACAAAACTCCAACCAAGTCACAAATATTTTACTCATAATCAAGTTTTATTTCCTGTATTACAAGTGTTCAATGTGATTTTGGTTCTCAAGCATCGCCATGAAATAAGTCAATGACCGTTTGAAAGAGGAGGCTTCTAAGTTATTTCATGACGATGACTTATGACGATGTTTCAGATGTTTGAGAACTGAAATCGCATTGAACACAACTGATGGCCTATAAAAAGGTGTCTCATTACGAAGGTGTCCGAGTGAAGGGATGCAGAGGGGGCAGAGTGAGTGGAGAACAAAGAGGGCACAGAGTGTGTTAGCTGTAAATTATTCTTTGACAGAAATATAATTGAAAAAAATATATAAAAATATTCTTTTCCCTTGGATTTTATGTGTATTATTTTTTCATACAACTAAACAAGTATTTCTGTCCTGATCTAAATATTTATTACATTTTTTTGACCCAACTACTTATAAAACGGGACTGCTCGGTAATTATTTTGGAGGGGTGCCTTGAAACAATTATGGAGACCCTAAGGGTGCCGCAAACGGCAAAAGTTTGAGAACCACTGGTTTATGCACTCTCTCGTCATCTTCCACCTTAAATAATGTAAGCTCCTCCTACCTGGCATCCCCTTCACCCTTTTAGCCCTGTGTCTTGAAAATCAAACATAATAATATTTGGCAACAATTTTCGGTTGTGTAAATGAAGTATATTTAATGTAAATGCCGAGGATGTTTAATATAATTTATTTTCAAAAAACATGATTATTGGGGGGAGTAGCTAGACAGACAAAAATTGTAAATGTGTTTTGAGAGAGCTCTGCTTCAGCTCATATAAAATCTTTATCCATCCATTCTTAATGAGAGGCCTTGGTGATTAGTTTACTATAGTTTACTACTCCAGGTATCCTGAGAAAGAAACATCTCCCTTGAAATATTTAATGTGTATATAGCTAACCTGTGAGAGCCGTAGATTATCAGGTCTACTAGAGGATAAAGGAGACTAATCCACCATGTGATATCTGTGGCCGGTTGCGCCCCTATATCCTGGCCAAAGTGGGAGACCAACACAGAACCTAAAAGAACACCTAGTGGAACATACCAAAGATACCAGAGGTCTTCTCTTCGATCAGTTTGATGTGTCCAGAGATCCTGGCATAATGCAGGTTCCTACTGCCTTGTCAGCCTACCTGCAAACTGCCAGGGGAATAAACCACACAGCTACCAAGTCCCACTATTATGCTAGCGCTAACCGCAAAGAGTGAGATATGTAGCACGGGACGGGGGCAGCCTGCTTCTGCCATAGACAAGTTACACGGCGCCTACAGCATCTTCCACATCCCGCACCATAGCACATATAGATCACCTACTCTTCACTCACCACTTCAGCAGTGCACTGCAAATTTTAGTCTGCGTTGTTCCAGCGCCCAATCATCACAGGCTGGACCAACTGCAATGTGCCTCTTGTAATGGACAAGTATTGGCAAGCCTGAAGCTAAGAGAGACATCCTCAGCTAGTTCTTGAGACACAGAGAAGTAGCTATATGCTGCCCTTTCACCGATCTACCAATAAACATGGCCCTATATTGGCGAGCACCTGTAGAGATTCTTGATCACTCTGGGTGAACAGACTTGTGCATTATATACCACCACATTGCCACCAAGAGTTTTAGACAATCAAGAAGAGTTTCACCTAGATCTGGGAATGATGGATCTCTCCAAAACTCCCCAACCAGCCCACGCTTGCCTTACCAAAGAGATTAACGCAGTTGGAGGTGTTGGATCACTATTTGACCTCAAATTTTAGAAACAAGATCAGTGAAATCCTCTCGAATAACAAAATACTGCCTACAAAGCAAGATTAGTAAACTTTAGACAGCAGACTTCAGGAGACAGAGGTAAATGAAGTTGCCACCATTCAGATTAATATTTCACATTTGGCAACACGTCTCATCCCTTTCTAAGAGTAGAAAGAGGCCTCAGCAACCTCTACGAGTAGTTGATAGAGGTACTTTCAGTGCAAGCTGTGGAGATAAGCTTACTGCAACAGAATGGAAGATCTGGACAACAGAGTACATCAAAACCAATATTATGTCATGGAACTCTAAGGGCAACTTCCTACAAAGCCTGGCTGATGCCTTAAACAGAATCTTCAACAAAATTCTTAACCAGAATCATAATAATTAAATCACCTGTGAAAGGGCCATAGTGCTCTTAAGCTGAGAAGTCTGCTGGTAGAAAAGTCACGTGATGTTATTTGAAGCCTACATTATGTCACACAAAAGGAAGAAATACTCTTAAGAACACATCCATTAGATGGAATTGATTTTGACGGACACAAATTAGAGATTTTCCAACATCTGTTGTGACACTTGTTACAGCTCCACAGATCATTAAACCCCACCATGGACAATCTTCATAAGAATAGTCTGAAACACTAACGGGGATTTTCATTCAACTTACAGGTGGCACACAATGAAAAAGTAGTTACACTGCACTCATTCATAAAATACATCTCCTAAAGGGTGAAGAATCATTTCTTCTGCAGGATCCTACAGACAATTTCACATGGAAGGAGAAACAAAATACAGTTAACTGTCTGTTCTCTTCTTGCTTTATAAATAGGCTTATGATTTGCAATCCAGGGTGATTGTAGAAACGGCAGTAACCAGTAGATAAGTCTGTATGCTCAATTCCAGCTGTTCTGTAGTCTAACCTTTTCTAACCTTTCCAGAAGACTGTCTATTACTAACTGATGACATCACACATTGCCTTGCAGGTACTGGTAAATGCATACAGTGAGTAGCACACATTCTACATCTCCCCTCTAAATAGTACAACACGAAACCATGTAACATGATAATGTAAACATAACATCTAATTAATAAACTATTTAACGATACATTTGTCTGTAGTAGCTACATGACCCTGGGATTAGGTTTGGATACCCTCTCAGATCTGATCAGGTTGTATGGGGTTGAGTGAGATATACTCTCAGTGCTCTCATTTTTAGAGTGTGGTGGGTCATGTGAGGGCTCCCAATCATTGTTTGCAGGGACTGTTTGACCCATCTGCACTTGATTAATCTATGAGTTTCTTGATGGGTTTCTCATCTCTGCTGAGTGTATTGCAGGCCCTAGAGAAGCTGTCACCTGTTCCTCTCAAATTTATTGCATCAGCCTGCACCATGTAACTCCATGGTGCAGGCTGATGCAATGTGGTCTGTCCTATAACAGTAGCCAGTCAATCATACCCGCATGGGGTCCACATGTGCACAGTCTGGTCTTAGGTGAGAGGTGCCATTCCTCCTGATGACTTGTTATAGTATTGCTTTCTCTAGTGCCTCTTTCTGGCTATAGTCTGCTGGACCCCTGTCTTCACCGTCGCTAGAAGTTGTGACTTGACAATGGGAATCGTGGTTCTGTGCGTTGTGAAATCCGACACTGCGCATTACTTGGCATGTTTTCATGGGACGATGGGGTGTAAGGAGGGCCTTGTGTAGGTGGACTGGGTCTATGCATATTCTGACTGTGCCATCTTTCTTTGTTGCAGAGACGCATTGTGTTGCTTTCTCAACAGAAGTGATGACCCCCAAACTTGGTCATTCTGTGCAGTTCTCCTAAGTTTTCAAAAAATTTTATCAGAATTTACGGTCTTCCATGTCCTCTCCCTCTTTAAATACAAAAGATTTATCAGTAGCCATACTGGCTAAGTTCAATAAAGTGTATGCCTGTTATTTTATGAATTTTCAGGTAGCCTAGAAATACAGAATATTGTCCATTCCTTTTTAAACTTGAGGCAGTTGTCAAAGAAAACCAGGGGATCAATGTGATGGAGACCACTTACCATGCCTCTATGCTTCTAACACCATGTAGAAACATGCAGTAACAGCGGAACAGTCTGACGACATCACACATTGGCCATTCCCACAATGCCTTGCGGGTACTGGTAAATGTAGACAGCGAGCATCACACATTCTACAGTGATTATCATCGGGATGGGAAACAAACAAAATGGGCTTGAATGGTAATGTTTATTATAATTTATCTGTTCAACACCCCACAGCAGCAGTGGACCTTGATACCCACACACTTTAGCTGTACACCTTACCACACCCTCTACCCAGACGCGGTCCATGGGAATCAACACTCTTTATATCCCCTGATCTGCCCTAGAGAGTAGTTGTCAATATACTCAGAATAGTTTTTGAGAAAAATCAGAACTGAGTTATATGCAAATACTGAAACGGTTTATTGAGTAGTGATTATTATATTTAAAGTGTAGTTAAAGTCATTTACCGCCACACAATTAAAGAATAGTTGATAGTTATCAAAAGTTATCAAAAACTATTGTAAGGCAATAAAAAAAGAGTTTTCTCTCTTTCAAATGAGGATACCCCAAGCTTTCTATATGCTCTAAAATAGCATGTGCACTCTGTGACGCCGCTGTGCACGCCCACGCACTGGTGGATCCAGAGGGGGGCAGTCGGGGCAATCGTTCTCCTTAACAGCACTGCAATATCTTTGAATTTCAGCTGAGAGGTCCGATCAAAGCGAAGGAGGGAGTGGGGCCAACAGGGGCCAACCAATCAGAGGGATGGAGGGGCGTGACTATGCTAAATCGCCCCCTCCTAAAAATAGTCTAGGTCTGCCCCTGATATAATCAACCAACCTTCAAAAGGGCCTCACATTACTCTTAATTACGAGAATGAAAAAAGCCTGAAAATGACATTGGCACTCATCCCAGAATACTCCGATTGCTCCAAAATTCCACCACATGTCCTCAGACTCCCACAAGCTCCCTGTACCCGCCTAATGACAGCCCCGAGCATGCTGAGTGTGGGTGTGTGGGTGTGTACTTGTGTATGCACATTGCCTGACTGAGATACAAGATTGTGTAGAGCCTCTCCTATCTACTCTCCACTACTATGTAGTCTACTGGTAGGCCGCATCCTGCTGGATAAAGGGCAAATTCTTCTTTTGCCCCTTAATTAAAATTGTCTTTCCTATGTGCATGAAAAGCATTGCAGTGCTGTAGCTAAATATATGGTGAATAAGTTTATGCCTGGGATTTCAATGTGGACTAGACATAACAACCAGACTTTTCTTTTCTTGTCTAATTGGCGCCAGACATGAAGCATATTTGGTAATTGGTTGCTATGGGTTACAGCACATTTTCACCTTCAGCAATGTTAGCAATTAACCCTCAAGATTTGAATTGTGAAAAACAAATGGTATTGTAGAGAAATGAGCAGAGTAGATACAAGTTTATCGGCTACTAAATTTCTCTCTGCAACACCAACATTTAAGTGCTATAATAATGATATAGCATTTATTGTTAGAACGTTGTTTATTGTTTTAACAATCTATCTTCTTATAGGTCGTTAAAAGTAGTTCTGGATTATCAGATGTTAATGCATTTCGTTACTCATTATGGATTCAATTTTGGGGAAAGAAAAATAAATTGCAGAAATTTTAACTTGAAAACATGATCCGGAACTTGAAACCTTCTCATCAGTGGGTGGAGCTGCAGAAGTCACTCCATACTCGATTGGACAGGATGGAAGGAAACTCTCGGTGATCTTACAAAAGCATGTACTTGATAAAGTTGAGCCTTCGCAAATCCTCAGTCTTGGAGGCATACACCACATTCTACTAAACTTTGGAAGGCAATCAAGACACCATCATGAGCCCTATTGAGACTGTTGCATGTCTCATGGAGGTTGTTGTGAGCCTGTGATGTCAGTGAGGTTATTGGCTAAATGGTCCAAAATTAGCACATGTGCAAGCGGAGTGGGCCTGGCTGTCAGTTGTGAGGGAGGAGCAGGCCTGGCTATCACTGGTGTGGGCGGAGATGGCTGAGCTGTCACTGGTGTGGGCGGAGATGGCTCAACTATCACTGGTGTGGGCGGAGATGGCTTAGCTGTCACTGGTGTGGGCGGAGATGGCTCAGCTGTCACTGGTGTGGGCAGAGATGGCTCAACTATCACTGGTGTGGGCGGAGATGGCTCAACTATCACTGGTGTGGGCGGAGATGGCTGAGCTGTCACTGGTGTGGGCGGAGATGGCTCAGCTGTCACTGGTGTGGGCGGAGATGGCTCAGCTATCACTGGTGTGGGCGGAGATGCCTCAGCTATCACTGGTGTGGGCGGAGATGGCTTAGCTGTCACTGGTGTGGGCGGAGCTGGCCCGGCTGCAGGGCTGGTGCAAGGTTGCTTGGCGCCTTAGACAAGCTTAGGCTTGTCACTCCTCCTGCCCCCAAAAATCTCACTTCCCAGTCCCTAATACACTTAAATATAGTAACTCTTACCTTCTCATGGCTTCCTGGCGAGCAAGGCTGCAGTCCAGATGTACTGATGTCTCACATAGAATGCAGTCCAGGCTTCTCTGCTGTTCAGGAGCAAATGCACAATATCTAGAAGGGAGGCTCCAAATATTAGATTTTTAGAACAAAACAAAAAAAACTTGACATCACTCACCTCTTACACACTGACATGTCCCTGGTTGCCCAACAACTTTTCTCACATATGCCCATCTGCCCACTAGCTATTCTCACATATGTCACCCCCTTGCTTTTGTCACATATGCCAGCCGCATAACACCAGCTTTATTCACATGCCCCCCTACCCACCAGCTTACCTCTCACATACACCGCTGCCCTAAGCACCCTAGCCAACTTTTTGCCCACCAGCTTTTCTATAAAATCCCCCCCGTCCACCTGCATTTCTCAAACATGTTCCCCTGCCAAACTGCTTTCCTCTCACATGCCCTTTTGCCAACCAGATTTTTTCTCACATTCCCTCTTGCCCACAAACTTTTAATAAACAACTTAATGCTTAAAGGTTGAGCAACCATTTATTTTTATTTAGTATTTGCCCACTACTTAGCTCACCTCTATTGCTGTCTATTAATGTATCTGTAGATGTAATATTAAATATATTAACACATGCAAATAAATAAAGGTAAATGATATAGATAATCTAGACCAGTGATGGCTAACCTGTGACACTCCAGGTGTTGTGAAACTACAACCCCCAGCATTCTTTGCCAGCTATCAGCTAGTTATCTACTGGCAAAGCATGCTGGGGCTTGTAGTTTCACAACACCTGGAGTGTCACAGGTTAGCCATCACTGGTCTAGACCATTCATTCTCCTTTTCCCCATTTTCTGTAGCATTTCTCCCTCATTTTCTGTATTATCCCACCCCCCATTCTCTGTAGCATACTTTCACTATCCCCCATTTTATGTAGCATTCTTCTTTTCTGTACTCTCACCTTCCCTTTTTTGTTCTTCTTGCTTCTGTCTTCTCCCTGTCGGCTGCTCTACACTGGCAGCATTGTGATGTCACAGCGCTGCCAGGAGCCATCCCGCATCTGCAGGAACTCAAATTGCTGGTGGGAGATCGTACCGCCCACATTCATTTAAATTACAATGTCTCAGTCTGAGACATTACAGTCTCCTCAGCTACAGTGCCGCCCCCCAGAGGCTAGTGCCCTAGGCAGCTGTCTAACAGTGGCAGTCAGTACTGTGGATGGGCATGAAGAGAATGTATTCTGAGCATAATATATTAGATACACATTTACCTGCACTTACCTCTTGTTTAACTCTGTGACAGATCTGCCAATAGGAGCCACAGCATTGACGTGCGCAGTGATAGCCTCCCAGTATCTTCCAGGGACAGGTAGCTGCTGGGTAGTGTGGTGCAGTGTACCCACTACAAGCTTCACCAGTACCTCAACCTCTGATATTGGCCAGCGATGTTTAGCAGATGCTTGGCTGGGTCCAGTCGTCTCTTCATTGCAATGAGACTTGCTTGAAATTCAAAGGAAATCTCTACAGCACCAAAATGGATACTGGATCACTAAATGGCAAGGTACAATTTACCTCTTCAGCTTTATATAGTGTCTGCAGAGACGTATTTTCTCACTTTTGTTGCTTGAGAAACGTCCAAGTGTGGAAACTCCCCAATTTGCGTTGGCACAACCCACAATTATGATCGAAGGTGACATGACAGGTACTCCGTTATGGACAAGCATGTATCCACTATTATACATAAGGTCTTGAAAGGGAACCGTGACTTATGTACCTACCCCACATGTGTCCTGTGAACCAATGTAGAATGTTGAAAAGTCTTAATCACTTGCAAACATGTGGGATGCAAGTTACTCCAGGATGAAGCTGAGGGCCAAAGGTCATAGTCAATTTTTGTGGCCTGCCCCACAGAATGTCCGCAATGTGGACAAAAATGCAGCCTATAGGGCTGCTAAATATTATTTGCGCTGCAGAGTGGGCAGCAGGCCCTCTGTTGGGCAGGAGACAGATGCAGCTCCTTTTGGAAACTTGGAAGAGCATTGCCAAGCGTAAGTCCCAGTTACAATTAAGTACATATGATTAGAGTTTTATCTGGCCCATCCCAGTGTAGGAGAATGAGAAAGCATTCTAGATATTAATGTAGCATGTAATAGCAGACATTCCATTATGACCTTAACAGCTATGATGAAGATGACACCTGGACCCTTGTCCTTAATGATTTTGTGGAGTGAAATTAATCCATGAGGTAATAAAGCTAGATGTATTCTGAAAAAAAACCATGAGCTTTAAGATGCCCTAACCTGAAGTGATCAAGAATACTTTCATCTTTGCTGAAGCCGAAAACTTATTATAACGTTATTGTGTTATGAAGCTGAAGTTTACTTGTTACATGTGAACTTGGCAGTGACTTGCATCAGACTGACCGCTGATCTAAAATCTATTTCCACAATTAAAAAAAAGCTTTGCATCAGTACTTACTGGGTGTGGAAATCATTTTCATGCTAGTTTTTCTGTTTAAATCATTAATTCACATGATGAGTTTTGGCTTCCACCCACCTTAATTAGTTAGAAGCTCTTGGAATAACCTTTTGTTTTTGTGTTTGCACATATGAGTTTCTTGGATGAAAAGATTTTTTTTTTGATTGGCTGACACATCTGTTTGTTCTAGATCCTAAAACACACTCAAAAGGTATCATCATCATCATCACCATTTATTTATATAACGCCACTGATTCCGCAGCGCTGTAAAGGTATGCTTTGTTTGTGTGTGTGTGTGTGTGTGGAGGGGTTATTGCTAAACAGTGTTTTCTTCTTTTCTTTTTCTCTCTCTTTTGTTGGGTCCACTGGCATGTGTGACATGCATTTTTAGGTTGTACTTTCCAACATATTTTTATTACAAAAAAAACAAAAAACCTAAATAAAACAAACATCAACAACTAAGCATTTATTTAAATGTGGGTAGAATTTTTTTAATCATAATATCTTATAAATGCTATGGAGAATCAATATTAACAATTGGACACAGCATTTTCTTAAAAGCTCTCTTGTGTCTAAAATTGTATACAGCATACCAGTGTAGAGTTGGCATCTTTTCACAATAACAATAACAATGCAGAGAGTCCAATATCAGGTGGGGAAGTGACGGGTGACTTGCTAAGATGGTCATACACTGTAATTTCACAATGAGTGTTTCTGAATATTATTAACATTTTAATTAGCAATAGTTTCTATCAAATATCAATGTGTCTCAAGCTTCTTGCTAGTTTCTTTTTCATTAGTACACTCCTTAAGAGTTGTTGTTTTTTAATTGTTTATCTTTATTAAAGTGTTTTCCAAAACAAATACAAAGAAAATTACCCAACCTCCAGTAATGCTTGCAGTACTATATGGTATTGAGAAGGAAAAACAGAAAGGAACGTTGACATATATGCACCACACTAGTATAATTGTATAACATTGTAAGACTATTGAAAAACAAGTGCTATGACACAGAATATATAAGAGGGGGCTGGAGACGAGGGTCAGATGAGAAGGGGGGATTTTTTATAATATGATACATACTATAAAAACATAAGTAATAGTAATATAATAAATAAATCAGTAAAATATTAATTTTACAATAATAATCTCTATTAAATGTGAGGAAAGTTGTAATCCATCATTTGATTGTGGGGCTGTTGGGGAAATAGACATATGTATAACATAGGAATGTTAATAATTTAATGTCTTGGCTGGTGAGGGATGAAATCGGTCTGTTTTTTAAATGTGGAAGTTATTAATTTAATGTCTAGGCTGATGGGGACATGTTTGTTTATTAAATAGGAATATTATAAAATGTTATTCATTTATTGTACAGGATTGATTGGGGAGAAGGAGGCTTTTAATTTAATGTCGAGCTGGTTAGGTGGAAGGAGGCCTAATTATTAAACATGGGTGCTACTAATTTGATGTTGGGGCTATATGGAGGAAAATAAACATTAAACTTAAATGCTAATAATTAAATTCTGGAGCTGATTAGGTGGAAGTAGGCCTGTTTATTAAACAGAAAAAGCTACTGATTTAATGTCCGTCTAGTTGTCGGTCGGGAGGCCTAGATTCTTTACTCACTGCTCAACTTTTCAGAAGGTGAATAATAACTATCTCTTATCCAAACCTGACCTCAACATTGCAGGATCCAGCCAAGCAGCAACGGAGCATAAGACCAGCAGGCAGAAGACACCGGCGATGTGTAACCACTGAGAGGCAGCATCTACTCCCATAAAGGAACGTTGTGGAGGGAGGGAACCTGGTGGTCCTGTGGCATAGGCTGCCTGCACCGCGTTTCTCTAATAACAGTGCTACAGAACTCCTCCCCTAGACTACAGGAGCCACAGTATTGATGGACCAGGAAGTCAGTTTGTAATCTATTATAATCAGACAGGTATTTAAAAAAGGGAAGGGACATATATAATAAAATGCTTTATAAAGGGAGGTTTGTTATTTGTTGCATTATTTATTTAATTATTATTATTTAATATTTGCATTAATAATAATAAAAGTACCATTGGATTATGCAACACTAAAATAACCTCTTTTTTTATATTGATAAACATATATTATATTGAAAACAACCCTTTAAGGAGAGGCCGCTACTTATGGGTCAGTTTTGTGTGCTTGCGCCCCCAGGCTGAAGTTTGCCAGCCAGCCCCTGGCCATGAGCACAGAGGAACACATGCTATGACCCTCCCCTGTTGTGTACTGTGTTGCTTTCTTCTACCTGTTATTACACATTCCCATCCTCCTGCTGGTTTCTTGACTGGATCCTAGAAGGTTCAGACCTGTTTGAAAATGTATAGATACAAGAATTATGGAAAGCTAAACAATAAGTGACCACAGCAAAGAACACAGATCACGCAGTATATAATTCATACAACCCAGTGGCGGATCCAGAGGGAGGGTGATCAGGGCCATCGCGCCCCTCCAACAGCACAGTACATACCTTTGAATTGCGGCTGAGAGGTCCGGTCAAATCGAAGGAGGGAGCGAGGCCAACCAATCAGAGAGGAGGGGCATGACTATGCTAAATCACCCCCTCCTACAAATAGTCTAGGTGCGCCCAATACAACTAACCTTCAAAAAGGCCTCACATTACTCTTAATTTTGAGAATGAAAAATGCCTGAAAATGACATCGGCACAATCCCAGAATGTTCCAATTGCTCCAAAATTCTACCACATGCCCTCATACTCCCACATGGTCCTACTCGTCCCTAGCACTCAAGCATTTAAATAGTGTAATCATATACGGCAGAACAAAATCTTGCATCTGAGCTCATAAGGAGATGATGTAATCAGCAAGGAATACCTCTTGTCAGATGGTACAAAGATTTATGTTGGCAAATCGATGCACTTGCTGTACAAATGGGGGCATTTGCTCAATAGTAGACACATGGCATCATAAAACGGCATTTTTACTGTGCCCTTTGCACATTCATGAGCTTTAGTTTATCCACAGCATTCTGTATCCAGGTTTACTTAAAACTATATTTGCCAACATTGAGTTTTCGCAGCAGTTTGTTGCAAGGATCGGGGCCAAAATGACGCGATTCACGGTGAATTGTGTCATTGAGGCTCCCACCCGGCCCACTTCACTAGGAAGTGGGCAGAATGCAGGAGACCTACCTGGAATTTGGGAGACTCCCGGATAGTGGGCAAGTATGCTTAAAACACAGCTTTGACTTGTTGTTTGTCCTTACTCATGGGAAGATAGGAGCTATGACTTGAGGGAGCTGAGTGCACCAGCAAGCGCCTCAGGTAAGTGTAGCAACGGGTGTTTTTAGATGAAAGGTGTTGGGAGTGACCCAACGCTTCCATAGCATTGCGCGCACACCACGAAGTAGTGTGACCACTCCTATTGGTGTGTGTGTGCAGCCAAGAACCACTACATTTGTCATAATTCCTTTAGAGAAAATGTTGGGATGAATGGAATAATTAGAGATGGGCGGGTCCAGTTCCCCGAGAACCGAATCCATCCGAATATCACCTATCCGAGTACCGAGCCGAGTAGCTCCGTACTCTCCCGCCCACTTCAAATCCAAATCGAGGCCGAACGTCATCGTGACATCGTCGGATCTCGGGGCTCGGTTCTCGCAATACTTCAAGATTATAAATACACGCCTCCACAGCAATCCATCGCCATTTGACAGAGGGAGAGAGCAGGGTGTAGTCACAGGCTGATTAGAGCAGGGACAGAGAATCCAATATTCTTATTCCAATTGAGCTATCAAAAATCGCTAGAGAAGAGAGGAGGTTTTTTTTTCTCCAATATTTGGCACTTCCCAGTGCTTTTGGGGTGTCCCCCATAATTGTACATAAATATTTCTGGCTGTGAAAATTACTATCTGTCAGCAGTATCTACCAAATGCTTTTTAGCACTACAAGTGCTTTGGGCTCAGAATGGATTCAAAGCAGTCCACATATGAGCAGAATGAGCAACCAGGTTCTGTCACCAGTCCTGATGGTAGTGTTCCCAGTACGTCATCTGGGAAAGGCGATGTCAAACTACACCATCTTTTGAAATCATCCAAAAAACACAGACCAAAAAAAATTTACGCTGTTGAAGCGAAAAACAAAGTCTAACTGAGGAAAAGTTAAGTGCCGATAAAAAAAAAATTGCCAACATGCCATTCTACCCACGCAGTGGCAAAGAGAGAATGAGGCCTTCACCTTTCTCTATTAGTGGCAGAACCAAAAAAGTTACCGAGCCTACAATTGGTGCACAACTACTGTTACACGTCAAAGCCGAGCTGCAAGATAACAATAAGGCATTAGAGGATAATGTTTGCTCTGATTCACAAATGACAGCAATCCCTGTGGAGAGTCCATCCAACAGTGGGATGTCTAATCGTGAGCATTCTGCTGATGTGTGCCCTAATAGCCCGAGTGTAGCCGGTGATACCCAAATTGAGGATGTCACTTTGGAATTAGAAGAGGATGAGGGGGAGATTTGTGTAGGCGACAAGGGCGCTAATGAGGATGTTGATGAGGTTGTTTGTGTAAGTCCTGCACCAGTGGCAGCAGTTCTGGCACATGACAAGAAAAAGGCCATTGTCATGCCTGGGCATAAAACAAAAAAATCCACTTCTTATGTGTGGAATTATTTCTACCCAAATCCAGACAACAATTGTATAGCCATTTGTAGTGTATGTCAAGCCACAGTCAGTCGAGGGAGGGACCTTAACCATCTTGGAACCTCGTCTATGTTACGCCATTTGACGAGAGTTCATAGCAAAGTGTTGGGAAAAGCTGAAAGTTCTTCCAAAAATATTACAAGCACTCCATCATCAGCTAAGACCCTCCAGTCACCGACATCCCGACGGCTACAAAATACACCCACCACACCGTCCTCATCAATATCCTCAGTAGCGCTCGGAGTTAGCCTGGCATCCCACTTATTAAGGCTGGATGACTCCTGCACTATTATTGATTCCTCTGAAGAAAGCGTTAGTCCCACTGCTGCTGCTGCTGCTGGGGGTGAATCGTCAGCCCAGAGGCAGATCAAGAAAATGAGCAGTCCTACATTTCAGCAATTAACTGTGAAACAATCATTTGGTAGGGGAAGCAAATATGACAGCAGTCACCCAGTCGCCAAGCGAATCACAGACGCCATGGCTGCAATGTTAGTGTTAGATCTGCGTCCAATCTCCACAATAAACGCAGCTAGTTTTTCACAGTTTAATTGAGGTTTTGTGTCCGCATTACAGAATTCCATCGCGACACCATTTCTCCCGTAAAGCAATTCCACAACTATACCAAAAAGTGTGTAAAAATGTAGAGATTGCGCGGAAAAATGCCATTCTGCCCACTGTCCACTTAACCACGGATATGTGGACAAGTGGAAGTGGCCAAACCAAAGACTGTATCACCGGCTTCACTAACAGGCATACAGCTGACAATTTGTTATGCAAACTAAGAGATGTGATGGATACATGGCTTATACCACTTGGACTCTCCCCAGGATATGTCATTTCTGATAACGCCAACAATATAGTGCGAGCATTACAGCTGGGTGATTTCCAACATATTCCCTGTTTTGCTCACACCATCAACTTGGTGGTGCAGAGCTTCCTACGAAATAACCGTGAGGTGCAGGAGATACTTTCGGTGGCCCGTAAAATTTCAGGCCATTTCAGACATTCAGCCACAGCATGTAGGAGATTACAGCAGCTCCAAGAGCAGTTTAACTTGCCCTGCCACCAACTTAAGCAAGAGGTGGTAACTAGGTGGAATTCCACATGCTTCAGAGGATGGAGGAACAGCGCAAAGCCATCCAAGCATATTGCACAAGCCATGACATTGGGAAACGAGGGGGGATGTATTTCACTCTTGCACAGTGGGGAATCCTTTCAGTGCTGTGCAAGGTGCTGAAACCATTTGAAGTTGTGAGGTTAGTGCAGACTCTGCTAGTTTGAGCCAAGTCATTCCTTTAATTAGACTATTGGAAAAGCAGCTTGAGAAACTGAAGGAGGAGCTGAAAGCAAGCAATTCAGCAAAGTATGTTGGCATTGTCGATCAAGTACTTCATTCGCTTCACAATGATCCTTGAGGTATTAAGATCTTGAACTCGGATCAGTATGTTTTGGCCACTGTGCTTGATCCAAGGTTTAAGACCTACATTGAGTCTTTACTTGTAAATGAGCAAGATGTGAACTCTTGCAAGGAGCTATTGCTCAGCAAGTTGGCCGCTGAACTGGGCCTCGGCTTGACTACGTGTCCTCCTTCACTTTCTCAAGCTGCTGCTGCTCGTAAAAAATTTAATTTTCCCAAAAGAAGCAGGGAAGACGCATGGGGCAGACCAGAACAATTTAACATCTGGGCTGGTTTGAAGGATTTTTCTAAAAAATGTGTCACCTTGCCCATAAATCCATCCAATACGAGTATAAACATGCAAAGGATGGTGGAGGATTATTTTGAAGAGGTAATTGATATGGAAATGTCCGATAGTCCCTTTCCTTACTGGGAAGAAAAGCAGGCCATTTGGAAACCCATGTACAAACTTGCTTTGCAATACCTAAGCTGTCCACCCTCCAGTGTGTACTCTGAACGAGTGTTCAGCACAGCCGGGAACTTAGTCAATGATCGCCGTAGAAGGTTACTTCCAAAAAATGTGGAGAAAATGATGTTTATAAAAATGAACTACATCTTCCACGAGGAAGGCCTTCACCATCAAAGACATCAAAGCACTGACTGTTCTCTAATGGCGGATTCAAGCGGCGATGAATTGATAGTCTGTGATAATGACGTACACACTGATGAAGGTGAGGATGAAGATCCAGAGGATGATGATAACATCTTTACCAAACTTTCTATTTAAGTTTAGGGTTCAATCTACCCCCAAAGAGGAAAGGGACTTGGGGCATTTCCATATCACGTACCATCTTGAAAGGTTGCTGTTTTGGCAATTTTTCATTATGGGTAGGGTGTCATACACAGACTGACCCCAAACTGCCTTTGTCCATTTCAAATAATATTGTACAGTCTATAACGGCTGATTTTTTTTTGTGTTTTCTACAACTGGAGGGGGGCCTATAGAGACAGAAACCAAACTGCCTTTGTCCATTTCTTTACATATTTAACTATAAGTGTAGGGTGTAATATACACCCAAACACTATGGCTGCATTGCCAATATGCATAGATGGAGAGGAAGACAATCTGGTTTGTGTGTAGAATTAATGATGGCCTACCTACCAGGAATTAAACTTTTTTTTTTATAATTTATTAGCTTTACAATTACATTACTTATCCAAGAAACAGGTGGAGCACTAAATTTGCTTATTTTTAAGGGTGTGCACCGGGCACTTTTAGTGTTTTGTTTTTTGGGTTCTGATTAGCTTGAGGTTTTGATTTGTTTTGCCAAAACACCTGACGAAAGGTTTTGGTTCTGATTTAGGGTTTTGGGTTCTGATTTATTTTTAAAAAAGCATAAAAAGTGCTAAAATCTAGTTTTTTGTTTGTTTTTCACTCCTACGCTATTATTAACCTCAATAGCATTCAATAACAATCATTTCCACTAATTTCCAGTGTATTTGGAACACCTCACAATATTGTTTTTAGTCCAAAACGTTGGACCGAGGTAGCTTTCTGGACTGCATAGTGGAGTGGTCCCGGTACCCAATTTGGTACTGGGGCCACAATATATCACCCTCAACTGGTCTGAATTCCACTGCACAGCTGCCTGCTCCTACATCCTCTGCAGCATATACAGGGTGTAGTTCTAACGCGTCAATACCTCTTGTTTTTGACGATGACAGGTCATTTTAATTGATTTTGGATTTGGCCCCAACATTGAATGTAGTTTAATATCTGATACGCATCTATCTGGACTGCGTAGTGGAGTTGCCCCAGTACCTAATTTATCACCCTCAACAGCTCTGAATTCCACTGCACAGATGGCGGCCACCAGATGCACGTCTAACACCAACATAGCAGTTAAGGCCGCAGTTATTTTTTTTTTGAACTACAAAAAAAAAAAACCTAGCAATAGAAATGGCAGTTCGTCTTTTTTGGGAAATAAAGAAAGAAAGAAAGTAGTAATATAAATGGCAGTTCCTCTTTTTGGGAACTACATATAGAATGAAAATATTAATAGAAATGGCAGTTCCTCTTTTTGGGAACTACATATAGAATGAAAATATCAATAAAAATGGCAGTTGCTCTTTTTGGGAACTACATATAGAATGAAAATATCAATAGAAATGGCAGTTCCTCTTTTTGGGAACTACATATAGAATGAAAATATTAATAGAAATGGCAGTTCCTCGTTTTTTGAACTACACAAACAATGAACGTTTTAATAGAAACGGCAGTTCCTTTTTTTGGGAACTTAACAAGAATTAGAGCATTTTTTTTATTCAGAAATGATGAATCTCTCTATTAGAGTGTAATGCCCCTTAAAACTCCTTTAAATAAAATAGTACGTATTCTAGGAGACCCTGTTTATATATTTAAATTGGTTCTGCAAAAATATGCATGATGATCACTGTACAGAGATCTGTAATAGAGCAGCGATTAAAGTGGCCTGATTAAAGGTCATGTAAGATCTTAAAGCACTCACAATTATATAGATACTGCATTCTCGTTAAAGACGCTGCCTAACGTGTATAAAAGTTGGCACTTATATAGCGCTTGCTTCACTGGGTGATGTGAGCAAGCGGAGTGTGTTAATATGTAGAGACCCTATCTAAACATTAATATGATAGAACAAATAGCAGCGCTGTATACGCTGTGTGTAGGTAAGGCAAGGATCTCAAATACCATGACACTCTGTTTAGCCTAATCCCTGACAATGTAATATCA
This sequence comes from Mixophyes fleayi, assembly GCF_038048845.1. Lineage (NCBI taxonomy): Eukaryota > Metazoa > Chordata > Amphibia > Anura > Limnodynastidae > Mixophyes > Mixophyes fleayi. Next base: position 146,688,948 of record NC_134403.1, on the reverse strand, counting down.
CGGAAAGCCTATTTGATTATCAAGGCCAATGGCTAGCTTCTGCTAAATCAGACAGAGTATGCAGCGCACGTCTAACACCAACATAGCTGTGCCGGTGACATGGCCTGCAGGAATATCTCTGATGGAGATAGAACTAGGCCCCAAAGAGCACATAATGCCAAAAAAAAGAGTTGCAAGATGGTATTGTCCTTGGGCCCTCCCACCCACCCTGATGTTGTTGAAATAGGACATGCACATTTTAACAAACCAATCATTTCAGCGACAGGGCCTACCAAACTACTGTGGCTGAAATGATAGGATGTCCCTAGGTGGCCAAGATCCTTACCCCTGCTTATTTAAGCTCTACATAAGCTACATATGGCCATACATTTGTTGTCCGGATTCGGATAAAAATAACTCTAGACAGAAGAGGTGGATTTTTGGGTCTTCTGACCAGGCATGACGATGGGCTTTTTCATCCCATGGACAACTGTTTTTTTCCCTGGTGGCTCATTTATGATAACCACATCAGCATCCTCCTCGTCAAGTTACTCCACAACGCCAGCTACATCAATAGCCTCCTTGACACCTTGATTATCCAAATCTGAATCTACACTGTGGGTCATCCTTCCAGCATATGCAGAGGGTGTGCTGCAAATGGTGGAGTCACCTCTTCCCGTACAGTGATGGGAAGGTCAGGCTTCGCAACCACCAACACCCTTGGACTCGCCTTGGGGATTTGTGATGTCATCTGTTTAGAAGACAGTTGTTTGCTGTTTTGTTGTTGTTGCTGACAGCATAACTCTCTTCAATTTTTTTGAGAGGGGGGAGGAGGAGGGCTTAGATCCTTGGGTGAAGCTGAACCACTAGTCCTGAACACGGGCCAGGGCCTAAGCCGTTCCTTGCCACTCCGTGTCGTAAATGGCATATTGGCAAGTTTTCGTTTCTCCTCAGATGTTTTTAATTTTCTTTTTTTGGAAATTTTAGTCAACTTTGGGTTTTTGGATTTTACATGCCCTGTACTAGGAGATTGGGCATCGGCCTTGGCAGACGACGTTGATGGTATTTCATCGTCTATGTCATGACTAGTGGCAGCAGCTTCAGCATTAGGAGGAAGTGGTTCTTGATCTTTCCCTACTTTATCCTCCAAATTTTGGTACTCCATTATATGCAGCACAAGAGAGCGTACCTCTAAACCACACACACTGGGCAAAGCCTTTACAAATTATCTGCGGCACAGGAAAGTACCACTGGACTGTAGTTATACAGCAGTACCTATTTTTAGTGACAGCTGCAAGAGTGAACGTAGTGTGAATTTCAATTGAAATAGTACTACCTAAGTTTTGTGACAGCTGGAACAGTGAACGTAATGTGACTTTGAATTGAAATAGTACTACCTATTTTTTGTGACAGCTGCAAGAGTGAACGTAGTGTGACTTTGAATTGAAATAGTACTACCTATTTTTTTCAACATAATTTTTTTTTTTCGTATAATTTTTTTATTTTTTTTTATATTTATTTTTTTTATAACTTTTTAATACATTTTTTATAACTTTGGAATAATTTAGAAATAACAATGCCCTTAGCAGAACAGAGCACAGGACACAGCACCACTGGAATCAGCAGGACACAGCACTGCACAAAGCACCACTGGACTCAGCAGGACAGAGCACAGGACACAGCACCACTGGACTAGACTGAGCACAACACAGCACAGCACAGCACAGCACGAGAAATCACAGGACAGAGGACCACCTAACACACCCTCCCTCTTCCCTGATCAATGCCCGAGTGAAGATGGCGGCGGCAAGCGGGGAATTTAAAGGATCCGGGTATCGCAAGATTCGACAGCGGGATTATGAGTCAGAGCCTCGTTTTAAATTTCGGAATCGGCGGGAATACCCGGACATCGCTCGGATCTGACTCGGAATCACACTGTTCGGGTGGGCTCGGATTCCAGACATCCGAGCCCGCTCATCCTTAGTTATTTTAGGCCCAAAAACATTGGTTTTCCAACAAAATAGCAAAACAACACCAAACAAAACCAAAACCAAAACACGCACTGGCGGTTTTGCAAAATCAAAACCAAAACCAAAACACGAAGGTAATCCAGATCCAAAACCGAATACAAAACCAAAACACGGGGGTCAGTGACCATCTCTAGGAATAATACAAGTGGATTACTCCAATGAACTTAGAAATCAGTAGTCAAATGTTATTGTACAATTACAAAGCTGCATACATCAGACACAAAAGTGACAAGTTAAAAGTAAAGGTGGGAAGTTGTGAATAAACTGTATGCAATAAGAGCCGCATGTATTTGGCTTGTTGTCTGTATAATCTTATACGAGGTATACTTGTATTCTGGACCAAAATGAATCGATGCACTTTGTGTTCCTGTTGTTTGTACCATAGAGAAATATAGATCTGCAGTACAAAGAACTGTGTGTTCAGGGTACATTGCGTCCATAACATGGGATTCTCTCAGAGACGTGCAGAAGACGCAGCAGCGCAGAGGTTAAGCGGTGACTAGAAATGCTGGGCCCACCCCTTGAAGGCATTTAGTCGGTGTGGATTCATGGCAGTCTGGGAGACGGATCCAGCTGTGCTCCGGGTGTGCAGGAGAGGAGTCAGCGGTGACGGCCTGAGCCGGGCATGTGGCGGTGCTCATGGTATTGCGGGTGAGTTGTGTCTGCGCAGGACTTAGCCGTCTCCGCCGTAGTGTTCAGCGCAATCTGCGCCAGGAGACAGGAGGAAAAGAACAGCTGCATCCAGCCAGGAGGTACTGCAGACACCACATGCAATACAAAGACATGGAGGGAGCTATCACATCCATTTGTTCATCTACACAACTGCATGTTTTGAATGTAAGCTAATAATAATGTGCATCAGGCTGCTGCAACCCAGATGTGTTAAGTGTCTCATTTAGATGGTGTAAGTACTGATCACACTAGAGGTATGTATGCAATATTGTGACATATATCATTTTAGAAATCGTCACAAATCATGCCGTTGTATCATTAAATTGATGGACTTACAGATTGTGTGTTGTTATTACCATCCCCAGTATAGGTTGCTTTGGTGCACACCAGGCCTTCACACAATGACTGAAATGTCTGCAACAAGGAAATGTATTTTAATTACAAGTATCTTTATCAAGATGCTACAGGATGTTGGATCAGCAATTGATGTTAACTGATGACTGAGTTGATCTATTATGATCATATAGCCCAATGTACCATGCTCCAGTAATTTGTGTGCATGCTTGTATATATACATTATATACACAGATATTTGTTGCTGTGTAAAATAATTTGCAAATGAATTTCAGGAATGTGTTTCCTTTAGTGAGTGCGAAGAGGAAGCTAAAGTATATTTTAATGAACTACTAATGTGAATAATTCATCAACAGGAGGTCTTGTTGAAAACTACACATGTCAGTGGAGAATTACATGTCCATACTTGAATGTGGAAATGGCTGGGAATACCAGATTCACACACAAGGCTGGTACGTATCATACACCTGAGAAGATATCACTCATGGTATGGACAGAAGTGCACTAATTAAGTTCTTTATAAACTACCTCGCTTCCAAAGTGCAATATTAAATAATACCTATACTTGGCAAATGGATTCCAGGCATAGAAGAAGAAATCTGAAATAAAATGACATTGAAATATTAATATGAAATTTTAAATATTGGACAGTTATTTTCTGATATTTCAGAATGAAATGTAACATAATCTTTTCTCCTGAAATAGTTCTCAGTTTAGCCCAAATTAGGGCTTAAATTAATCATAAGAGATTGACGCTACATTTATTACATGTGTTCATTTTGAGTGTGTAGTTTTCTTGTGTGCATTCCTCGGAATGACCTGGAAATGCATTGCTCCACCAAAGTGCATTGTGGGAAGCGACAAGGGTCCTATTAAAAGTATAGAGCAAGACCTGAAGACAAGTAATTCTTAATAGTAAAGGGTCCATTTGCTATTTGTGTTAATGGAGTTGTCCACTTTAACAAATAAATTCTCCCAACCTTGATCGCAATTTGGTGGTGGTTCTTCTTCTAGTATCCAAACCTTTTCCTGATAATGGCTATTGGCCCACACTGCTTTTAAACCTGGGGCACTGCACTCCCATCTATAGTCGTTTCCAATCTTCTATGGTATCCTGAGCTGAAACGTGTGTTCTCCTCAAACACAAAAACTGGCTGTGATTGTCACCAAATTGAGTGGAAGGCTGGTTCTCTCTATAGATGTATGCTTAGTCATTATGAAGCTTAGAGTGCATGTGTGTGTGTGTCTGTAGATAGATAGATATAATATAGATATATAATAAACATTACAAATCAATAAGGATTAATACAAAGTGTTGTATCAGTATATTGTCTAGAAGAAGGCTTTTACTGTCAGTAAAGGCTGCTCCTCTGTGAAGATATGAGATATGACAACTGAGCTACAACTGAAGTCAACAAGTGATAAAACTGCTGTGATAAAATGTGAGCAAAAGTAATACCCCTCTATAAACTATTACAGTCTGTTATTGGCTTAGCAAATATTAAAGGTATCACCACTATTACAGTGCCCTTCAAACCTTTACACACAGCTTTATTTAATTGTCCCATTGCTCCTGTTAGGGCTGAGCTGAACTGGTAGTTAGTTTTGAGGAAACTGCGTGAGCGATACCAATTCGTTTTGTCTCTCAAACTAACACAAGAGAAATGCCATGCAATATATTTTGTATTATATCTTCAATTTGAAAATAGTTCATGTTCTTTGATGTCTTCTGCCAAACTCTATCATCTCTTAGAATCAAGATCTCTCAATGCTGTGTTTTTAGTGGTAGTTTATATTGCGTATGTGTCCATAAAAAGGAAATGTTTCTCTATTAAGATAGTAAATATTTCAAATTGAGGAAGAATTGATGTTGAATCTTTTGGGATGAATGTAGTAAATGGACTTTAATGAAAACTAAAGTCAAGTCATGTTAGTCTGTGCTTCTCATCTTACTTTTCTTGTATATTCTTGTTTTCTTACTAGATCTTTGAAGATGTAAGAAGTTTTGGAATATTTTTTTGCTGACATGTAAGAATGAAGTATGTTATAAAGTCTGTCTTGTGGAGTCCAGACACTAAAGAACAATGCACATAGGATTCTCAGCGGCATCCGTGTAACAATGGACTGCAATAGCACATCCCTTGACAGCTGCACTTTTTCCAATGTGAATGTGACTACAGTGAACGCGAATTCCAGATTTGCTGCATTCCCTACCCCTCTCAGGATATTATTGGCAATAATAATGGTATTAATGATAGCCATTGCTTTCTTGGGCAATGCCATTGTTTGCCTTATTGTCTATCAGAAGCCAGCCATGCGTTCAGCAATCAACCTCCTTCTTGCAACGCTGGCGTTCTCTGACATCATGCTGTCTCTTTTCTGCATGCCATTCACCGCAGTTACAATTATCACGGGGAGCTGGCACTTTGGCACTCAGTTTTGCCAAATATCAGCTATGCTCTACTGGTTTTTTGTGTTAGAAGGGGTTGCCATATTACTTATCATCAGTGTGGATCGTTTTCTAATCATTGTACAGAGACAGGATAAGTTAAACCCGCACCGTGCCAAGATTATGATTGCCAGCTCTTGGGTGTTGTCTTTTTGCATCTCTTTTCCATCTGTTGTCGGCTGGACATTGGTGGACGTGCCAACGCGTGCACCTCAATGTGTCTTAGGATATACTGAACTATCAGCTGATAGGGCATATGCAGTAATGCTCGTCATAGCAGTGTTCTTCATCCCTTTCATTGTAATGCTCTACTCTTATCTATGCATTCTGAACACCGTCAGACGAAATGCTGTTAGGATACATAACCATGCAGAGAGCCTGTGTCTGAGCCAGGTGAGCAAGTTAGGGTTGATGGGACTGCAGCGACCCCATCAAATGAATGTGGACATGAGTTTCAAGACGAGAGCCTTCACCACCATATTAATTCTCTTCATTGGATTCTCCCTTTGCTGGCTTCCACATTCTGTGTTCAGTCTACTGTCAGTGTTTAGTAGGACTTTCTACTATAGCTCCTCATTTTACGTTATCAGTACTTGTATCTTGTGGCTCAGTTATCTTAAGTCTGTATTCAACCCTGTCATATACTGTTGGAGAATCAAGAAGTTCCGGGAGGCCTGCATGGAGTTTATGCCCAAAACATTTAAGATCCTTCCAGAAGTTCCAGGGAGGAAAAGGAGAAGAATACGTCCCAGTACCATCTATGTTTGTAGTGAACACCAGTCAGCCGTTTAGCAAAACCTCTTCAGGGATATTTATTGAACAAGCACAGAACAAACACTTCGTTTACATTCTTAGTTGCCTGAAATAATATACATAAATGTATTTATTGGTCAGATTAATGTGTATTGATTCTATAATGAGGTCCGTTCTCCAAAAACAAATTCCTGCTGCCAGTATTCTCCTGTATTATTTGAAGTAAATGTGCTCTGTAGCTTCCTGACCTTCATAATGAATCAGACCAGTTGTGGGACTATTAAGGTTTTCTGACTGGTCCGGAATAATCTTGTACAGAGGGCGAGAAAAACAAGCACTAGGATTGCACTGAATTATTGTACATATTTTTTCAAGTTAAAGCAAAAAAAAAAAAAGATCACTTTAAGCAATATCAGAAGATAGGAATTTCAAACAGTTTGCAATAATCACAAAAATAAATGTCAAACCTGATCTGTTTACTTCATTATGTTGTTGCTTTTGTAATTTGTTTTACAATGTGCCATTATGAGTTGTCACACTAGAGCTATATATCACAGTGCATTATATGATGGTTATCCAGAAACTACTGTAAAACTTATTTTTACACCACAATAAATTATTGAACGTAGACTTGGCACACAGATTGGCCTGTTACTGTGAAGTACACAATTATCTCCATGGTGAAGAATGATACAATAGAAATGCTTGAAAATGCAGTTGGCAGTTGACTATTCTTGGCCTGCGTTTGTGGTCATCTGCCAAATGCACTGACAGCTCACTGCTGTTTAGATTAGTTTTTAGAACTAGTCTGGTGGAGATCTTCACCTATAGCAGCCGCCTTTCCCATAGAACTTGTATGTTCGGAGGTACTCGGATGCCCCCTGGACTTAGCCCTGTAGTAGTATAAGCGTATCAAAACCAACGGTATCACCAGGTAGAGAGTAACTGAAATACTGGAGGCTTACCAGAGGTACCAGAGACAATCCAAGGTTGTGGATGAAAATGAGCAGGGTAGTTGAGGAACAGGCAAAGGGTCAGGACAGGTTCCATAAACAGGTAATCCAAAAACAGGTAGAGGTCAAAGGGCAGAAGAGTCCAAGCAAGGTCCATAATCAAGCCAAAGGGTCACTACAGTTAATCAAATCCAAGGCAGGAGTACACAATAACAGGGGAGCTGGTCAGCAATTAGTGCAGGCACAGAGAATGCTATAATCAGCAGGGAGACTAAGCCCTCCCTGCCTTAAATACAAAATATGGCCACAAGCAGCCAGTCTGCGAATAATCAGCCCCTGGTGAAGCTTAATTAAACATAGATAGTGCACACACGCTCGGCTGCCACTCCTGCGGCGCTAATTAATGCTAGAAGAGGGTCCCGACTGTTTCTGGGCATCGGCAGCACAGGAAGTGATATCCTGGTCGTCGTGACGACAGACGCGGCTTGAGTGTTTGCAGAGTCGTGCCGGCTTAGAGCACCACTGCGGCTCATGACACGACATGAACGCACTTGTTTATTTGTGTGTCAGTCAAATAGACACATTTGTATAAAATGCATTTGCTGCACATGAAGGCTGGCATTGAGAGAGGCATAAGTCTATACTGAAATTCGTGCACTCTGCCCGGGGAAACATAGGCCCTGGGGTTCCTGAGAAATATTTCACAGGAACCCAAGCCCCAGGACCCCACCTAAGTCATCTAAACCCCATTCAACCTCCTATTCCTATCTCATTACACAGTGTATAAAGCAGATTCAGCCTATAATGTATATCCAGTAATGGGGCTAACTTGCACATAAAGTCCACATTGCACATAAACTAGAACCCCCATTACTCGTTGTTATTTCAGACAGGAGAAGAAACAGCATTGCATTGCCTGGACCTGTTCACCACCCTAATCTTATAGGAGTGAAGGAAGAGGAGAGGAGCCCAGGTACTGGTGGTGCAGCTCCTGCAACAAATATGAAGACAAGGATGCATAGCCCATTCCGCTGTCACAGGGCATTAGACCATATTGCCATCACATTGTACTCAAGAGGGCAAAATCACTGTATATAGCACGTATGTGACAATTAACTTTTTCTCATTAGCTCAAATAATTTCCCAAATAACTAGCAGCACAGGTCTCCCCTGTGTTCCCAGGAGGTTCTCTAGAATCGGTGTATGTACTGACCATCAATAATCATACTGCCACATTAAAATCCAGACAGGAAATTGAAGTCATCATGTGCTGGGTGTCATTGGCTGATCAGGCTGTCTTTTTTCTGAGGTGTTCAGCTCAAAATTAGGCCATACCGCATGTGGTCAGATGAATCATCAATCAATGAACACCTGCATCACACAGTGTGTCATTAGCTTCAACCTGAATTTTTTTTCAATGAGATTTCCAATTGAGACATCTAGTGCATGTTAACTATAATGCATAACCAGAGCAAAACACTAAGGTAAGATGAAGAGAAACATGCATTTTGCTGTCCTGACCCTGGTTCTTTGGGGAAAATTTACTAAGCAGTGATTTTGTATGCGGTTTGCAAACCACCACACATTTGAGAGCCAAACCACAGGATTTACTATCCTGTGCATTACAACAAACCACATGCAGTTTACAGCCCAATACTCGTCTGTGTTTGAACTATGCCTTTTTGCTGTACAGATTTCAATTGACTCTCACAATATGCAGGATGGTGACCCAAGATCATCTAAAAACAAGAAAGCATGCCACATCCTCATCATTTTTGATAAGGAGAGAGGGGATATGAGAGAGGAGTTGCATAGGTGTTAGTACTTGTTAATTAGCAATTTCTGAGAGTTGTGTTTTTTTGTTGTCTTGTCACTTATTTGTTTGTTTTACTTACTGTTTGTGGTTTTTTTGTTTTTTGTTAAGTTCTGTTATTTGTGTGTGAGTTGGATGCAACTGGTGCTGTATTTTTTTTTTTTTTTTTATAAAATTTTGTATTTTTGTGTATTTCTTTGCAGCACTGGAAGTAAAACATTTTTTAAATAACAATTACATGTGAAGTATTGTTGAATTATTATTTCTGCCTCCCTCCTGTATATTATTAACATCACTTTCTGGTAATAGCTCCCTTATTTTGCTCACTGTTTACTGGTTTATCAATAGATCTATATTTTACTATAGCCAGATTGATCAGTAGTCAGCAAGCAGCAATTAGATCAGTCACCTTTGCAGGATTTTAAAAAAGCGCACCACCAAATTTATCAAAGCACCTGAACCTGGCGCCTGATTCATTAAGGATCTTAAATTAAGAGGATCCTTATTTCAGTCTCCTGGACAAAACCATGTTACAATGGAAGGGGTGCAAATGAGTGTTCTGTTTTCCACATAAGTTAAATACTGACTGTTTTTTTATGTAACACACAAATGCTTGATATGTTATTTGTACACTGAAATTTAAAGTTGATATGTGTGTGCTACATGAAAAAACAGTCAGTATTTAACTTATGTGCAAAACAGAACACTCATTTGCACCCCTTGCATTGTAACATGGTTTTGTCCAGGAGACTGAAATAAGGATCCTCTTCATTTAAGATCCTTAATGAATCAGGCCCCTGCTCTTTAAAAATCCAAAGTATGCTCTGTCACAGACAGAGTGGTAGTATGCACATCATTAAATTGTGCTGGGCAATAGTGTGTAGTTTCCAAAGACTTAGAATTATCCAGGGGTATCACCCATATCCTGAATCACCTGAAATGACACACACGATACATATTAACTCTCATAAACATATATTGCATTTAGCATATGTGAACCATATAGTAAAGTAATGATTGTTTTTTACATAGCCAGTAGCCACCCCACTCCAGCTTATTAGTTAAGGAGGACTGTGCAGAATAAGTTAGTTATTACGTAAGTCAAGAGAGCCTGCTACTACACTCATGATACATCTGTTCGCATCACAGACCACATGCACATTGAGTGATAATGATGAAAATCCATATATATCTCCACTGTTTTAAAATGGCCTCAGACCAACATGTATGCAATCTATAGCTTCCAAGACATTAGATAGCTCTGAGATACTATAGAAATCTAGTTTTAGCTCATGTCACTGACACTGTGCCTCCTGCTGGGGAAGCAGCTCTATGTAGCCTTTTTAGTACACTTGAATGAAGTTCCTTGAAATGTCGCCTGTGCAATACCTAACACTTTGGAGCACAGATTGAAATAACACTGTGGGAATGGAGTTTAAAGCACATAATAATTTGTGCAGGCCACAAATTTCATGGGAATGTGCAGTCAAAAGGTTCCAAATAATCCATCACCTGCTCATAAAGATCCAGGAGGAATACACTGAACAAGTTGAATTCTTTGTATGTGTAGAAATCGGGATGTGGTTTCAGATCTGAAATAATGTGGCTAAATGTGCAGGCTTGGCCTTTAGTAAATTCCAGTTTACAAACCGAACATAAACCCAGCATAAACCATGATGTTGGTGAAGCAATACTTTAGTAAATCTCTTCTTTTGTATTTTGAAAAATAGTATCAAGCTTCTAGTTCTGTATGCTAGAAATATATGACCATTCTATATTGTTTGGATGTTATTAAACTATGAACATTTTCTAGATGTCCATTATCATTCTAGCCTCACCCTCAATTTAACCAAATCCACTATTTATAATGTTTACACTCATTGTTTTACATTACAGCACTTTGTGTTATGTAACTTGCTCACCTATGTGGCAGAAATAGTACTGGCATTCTCATTGTAGGTTCACACCACTGGTCTCAGTGAACAGTACAGTGTTTTAGGACATCTTGATTTGAAAGCGACTTAGTTAATGAACCACTAAAGGACCAAGTCATTTTCAAACACAATCATTGCTGCATGATAGATATTCCTTTCCATGGCTTCTTCAAGGATCAAGAATGGTATTATTCAATCTGCGTAATACATCCATGATATGTGGGCTTGAAACAGTTGAGTGTAAAGCGAATAGTGTAAAATACATAATTAACTATGAGCCTCCGTACCAAAATTGTAATACAGCTGTAAAACTATATATATATATATATATATATATATATATATATATATATATATACATATACATACATACATATACACACACACACCCCACATATGAGTATACTTATCTTTTCAAATAATAGCAGATAAACAAAATATCCTAGTATTCTGTTAGACCTTTCAATGAAATAAGGAAAATATAATAAGCAAAGATCCAGAATATGTTACACTAAGTGATTGAATGTCAGGCACTAAAGTACTGCCAAAAAAACTATCGCATTAAGTAAAATACCCAGTAACCGGTTCATGCCAGGATGACTAAGCTACAGTAGTAACCAGTAATTACAGTAAGCAATTACCTCTGTTTGCTTAGCTGAACAATGGGCAGTTAAAAGCTCCAGAAGAGTTCTTAAATGGTTGCATTATACGGTCTGCTGTGTTTAATGACATAAAGAAATATTCATGATATTTTTTTGCAAGTAATGTCACGGTAGCAGTTGACAGGCATGAGGTTGTAATTTACTTATAATAACAACTTTCCATGGGATGATCATGTGTGCATTATTTGAGGAAGGGTTTGTGTTCAAGCTGAAACTTTTGATCAGCTAACAAAAGTTGTATATTTTTGTTAGAGGTTATGTTTTTTTTTTATAAGGTTTTAGGAAAATAATCTGCAATCAAGTGAAACCCTTCGTTGACTAACTGATTAGTTTTAAACTTTTGGGACTACTTGGTTCTCTTCATCAGCCATGATATCATAATACCACGTCTAGCTTTCTGTCATATACCACAACATTTGTTCTCAATAACAGAGTGCAGCAGCTTTTTTTTGCTTGGAAAATAAAATAAAATTTAAAGTGATTGCAATCATGGGATTGAGTAGAGAGAAGAGATGGAAATTGTATCCATTTGGATTAAATGAGCTCTTTGTAAAAATAGAAATGATTGAGAAAAAAGGAACAGTTGTACCCTGTTCAGTGCACCTTTAGGAGGGGAATAATGTTGAATTCAGCAGTTTACTTACATCAAAAGTGCTGAAAGAAAGTCAAAAGTTACACAATTAAAATACTAGTATGGCAGGGTCTAGATACAGGTGCACAGATACCTGAGCCACTTATCATCTGATCCCCACAGCGGCATAACTGTGTGTAACACAGGCACTTGTCAAACACACAGGAAATATATTTGGGACTATTCATCCATACTGACAGACAGACAGTCCCATACATGGACTTTACTGAAGTACAAAACAAACTGTGTATCCGACCGTAAGTCAGTCACCCATGTTAACAAGCAACTTTAACATAATGAAAGATACATAAAGTAATATTGTGCAGGGAGAAAAAAAAAAAAAAAAAAGGAGTATGTCTGAAACACTAACTCTAATTAAAGAATTGGCTATAGGGCCCTATGACGCCAGTCCATCTGCTGCCGAGGCCCTAGCTCTGCTCTTCGGGAGCGGTGTATAGGCAGGGAGGTCCCATTTGAGCTTTCAGTTCCGGACATGAAAGCCCAAGCAGGGCTTCACTTTGATTACACCACCAGGTCCCTCACCAACTTTTACTATATGCCACGAGTATGGAATATTAACGCCTCTGTTCATCTGTAAACTCTTTGAACTTTCTTGTAGCCCAAAAGATAAATATTAGTAAAAAAAAAAAAAAAAAAATACTGTCAAGAAAACAAAACAAATACATTAAATGAATTACAAAGCTCCTTGACGACCATTCAGCTCATCAAAGAAAAAAATATTTGCTGGGCACTATAAAGCGGCCACTTGGTTTGCCAAGAAAGTGTGGTACGTCAGAGGATATAAGTGTATCCTATAGACATTAGACAAGCCTATGGCCACACCTTCATGGCACAAAAATGTCAGTAGCACATGAAACACACAGGTACACTTAGTATAGGACTGAGCTTGTGTTTTCCCCCCTCACAGAGTGGGCTCCCCTCAGGGAAGAGCTGGCAAACTTTAACCCCCTCGATAAGACTCGACTCAGCAGCCTATTTTAAAGGAAAGAAAATGCAGATGGCCCAGGTAGTCCACTATGGGACTGGGCCAGGAAGCAGATGCCCCCCTGACCCCCCCCCCCCCCCCCCCACCAGGCCAGCCCTCTTACTTAACACATTGACTGTATTACAAATAAGAGTGCAGAGTGCATTGCTAGCTACATCTCTAATGAGTGCAGAGTTCATATGCACCCAGCACAGTCACATTTTACTGAGAATCATACTCTACATAACACATATGTTGGACTTGTCCAATTATTTACTGAGTTTATCATCATAGATATAAAACCATTCTCTGCCAAATTATAACCTAGAAACGCTCACTGGGTGCCGTGTGTGGAATCTGGTGCATATCACTTGGTTACAAAGCTATTGATCAGGGTCTTAGAATATATTTGTTATGCCAAATCGATGGATTATGACATGACACTGGTACTACATAGTACAATAATGAAAAAAAGAGCATAAAAAGTTCTATAAATGTTAAAATATTTCATTACTATTTGTGGTCAGGTGGGCAGTTAAAAGGTGGTAACCATCTCCATTAAAAGTGCCATATATCTATATCAACCATATCTCCAAAACAGGGACAGAAACCAGCACAAGTGTGGAAAACAAAAAAACAACCATACATACTGAGCAGACAGAAACCCAATGATCATTTCAATCAGATATACGGACTTTCCTCAGCAGTATATCTGACTGAAATCAATTAATGTGTTTCTGTCTAAGTATTCAGTGCTTCCTTCATTTTTGATTTATCATCATCATGAGCTGTTTATATAGCGCCACTAATTCCGCAGCGCTGTATAGAGAACTCACTCACATCAGTCCCTGCCCCATTGGAGCTTACAGTCTACATTACTTAACACACACACAGAGACTAAGGTCAATTTAATAGCAGCCAATTAACCTACTAGTATGTTTTTGGAGTGTGGAAACCAGAGCACCTGGAGGAAACTCACGGAACATGGGGAGAACATACAAACTCCACACAGATAAGGCCATGGTCAGGAATTTAACTCATGACCCCAGTGCTGTGATGCACCATGCTGCCCATTTTGTGATAGATATATAATATATCCAATGCCATGAGGATATTATCCTTTATTTACAAGGCGCCACAAAGGGTCCGTAGCACCATACAGAGACCAGGAAATTTATTTATATAATAGCAGATTACCTGTAGCTACTATCAAGTGAAATTGCAGATTATGCGCTTCCAAACAGGCGCCATAAAAACATGTTGTATGTGCATCTTAGTCACAATATATTACTTTATCAGGTATTGAGACAGAAGACTTTCACATTATATACTGTGTTGAGTTGGAGGACTGTTCCTCTTACAAATGCAGCTGCACATTTAAGTCAGTAACTTTTATCAAGGTATTTATCACATCAAGGTATATGATGATATTGAAGGATGATGAGTTCGGTATAACCACTAATCTAGTAAGGCATGTGGTGGGATGTACTTGTTGATTGTGTATAAAAAAAACAACCCACTTTACTCATTGATAAATGTACTACTGTATAATAAACATGCATGTTCTCCCCAAGATTAAAAGAAAGTAGGTATAATGTTTAAAAGAAAGATAAACACTATGGGCCTGAGTCATTAAGGAGAGCAAAGCATAAAAACGGAGTAACCTTGCACCTGGGCAAAACTATGTTGCATTGGAGGGGGAGATAAATTTAAAATGTGGGGACAGATTTATAGTTGGGGTAGGGCATGTCCTAGATCAAATTTAAATTTCAGTGTAAAAATAAACCTATCATGTATTTGTGTGCTACATGACAAAACAGCCAGTATTTAATTTATGTGCAAAATAATAAACTAATTTGCATCCCTTGCATTGCAACATGGTTTGTGCCGGAGACTATTTACTAGGGATGTGCACCGGCGACTTTTGAGGTCTCGTGTTTTGTGTTTTGTATCCGGATTTTCATTATTTTTGGGGTTCGGATTTGTCTCGCAAAACACTTGACGAAAGGTCTCGGTTCGGATTTAAGGTTTTGGATTCGGATTTTTTTTGGAAAAAACAGAAAAAGTTTAAAAATCAAGTTTTTGGGCTTATTTTCACTCCTATGCTATTAGTAACCTCAATAACATTCAATAACAAGCATTTCCACTAATTTACAGTGTATTCTGAACACCTCACAATATAGTTATTAGTCCAAAACGTTGCAACGAGGTATCTTTCTGGACTGCGTAGAGGAGTGGGTCACCACAATATATATTAAAAACCCTGAACTTGTATGATTCGCACCAATAAATGTACCTGGACTGCGTAGAGGAGTGGGTCACCACAATATATATTAAAAACCCTGAACTTTTATGATTCGCACCAATAAATGTACCTGGACTGCGTAGAGGAGTGGGTCACCACAATATATATTAAAAACCCTGAACTTTTATGATTCGCACCAATAAATGTACCTGGACTGCGTAGAGGAGTGGGTCACCACAATATATATTAAAAACCCTGAACTTTTATGATTCGCACCAATAAATGTACCTGGACTGCGTAGAGGAGTGGGTCACCACAATATATATTAAAAACCCTGAACTTTTATGATTCGCACCAATAAATGTATCTGGACTGCGTAGAGGAGTGGGTCACCACAATATATATAATAAGAAAACCATCAACTTGTATGATTCGCACCAATAAATGTACCTGGACTGCGTAGAGGAGTGGGTCACCACAATATATATTAAAAACCCTGAACTTTTATGATTCGCACCAATAAATGTACCTGGACTGCGTAGAGGAGTGGGTCACCACAATATATATTAAAAACCCTGAACTTTTATGATTCGCACCAATAAATGTACCTGGACTGCGTAGAGGAGTGGGTCACCACAATATATATTAAAAACCCTGAACTTTTATGATTCGCACCAATAAATGTACCTGGACTGCGTAGAGGAGTGGGTCACCACAATATATATTAAAAACCCTGAACTTTTATGATTCGCACCAATAAATGTATCTGGACTGCGTAGAGGAGTGGGTCACCACAATATATATAATAAGAAAACCATCAACTTGTATGATTCGCACCAATAAATGTACCTGGACTGCGTAGAGGAGTGGGTCACCACAATATATATTAAAAACCCTGAACTTTTATGATTCGCACCAATAAATGTATCTGGACTGCGTAGAGGAGTGGGCACTGGGCCCCACAATAAAATATATAAAAAACCTTCAACAGGTCTGCATTACACTACACATACGGCTGCTCCTCCATCCTCTCCATCATATACATGTTGGAGTTTTAGCGTGTGACAACCTCTTGTTTTTGATAATGTCAGTGCATTTTGAATATTTTTCAATTTGCCCCACACCACTGAATGTACTTTATCTATGATACGCATCTATCTATCTTGACTGCGTAGTGTGGTGGCCCCGGTACACAATTTGGTACCGAGGCCACAATATAATTAAAAAATTGGGCATCAACTGTCACCGTTGTTTAATATCTGATACACCTAAATATGGACTGCACAGTGGAGTGGCCCCGGTAGTAAATTTGGTGCCGGGGCCACAATACCTCCTCCAACTTCCAAGTGTAGTGTTTATAAAGACAGACAGCGTCGAAGTGTTATTAGTTGACTTTCTTAACCCTAAAATTGTCCCTGTTGCAAATATTCGTGCAATGGACAGTTACTTTTTTATTGAAAGACTCAAGCTTTCAAGTGTAGTGTTTATAAAATATAAACAACAATACAGTAGTTTTAGAGCACGTCAATACCTCTTGTTTTAAATTATGACAGGGCATTTTACTTTTGGTTTTATTTCTTGAATTTTTTTAAATTTGGTTTTACTTTTTGAACATGGCAAACGACTGTTGATTGGTCATATAATGCAAAAAAAAAAGTTCCAAGATGGAATTGTCCTTGGGCCCTCACACCCACCCTTATGTTGTTGAAATAGGACATGCACACTTTAACAAACCAATCATTTCAGCGACAGGGCCTACCAAACAACTTTGGCTGAAATGATTGGTTTGTTTGGGCCCCCACACCAAAAAAGCTATTCATCTCTCCCTGTACAGACTAAACAGGCTCTACTGAGGCAAGATGTCGTCCTCATCCTCAACCTCTGATTCCTCTCCCCCTACAGTGTGTACTTCCTCCTCATCACACATTATCAATTCGTCCCCGCTGGACTCCACAACCACAGGTCCCTCTGTAGTATCTGGAGGGCAGTGCTGTACTTCATTGAGGAATTGATTATTCATTTTTATAAACATCATTTTTTCAACGTTGTGAGGAAGCAACCTCCTTCGCCGCTCACTGACCAGGTTCCCCGCTGCACTAAAAACTCTTTCCGAGTACACACTGGAGGGGGGACAACTCAGGTAAAATAGAGCCAGTTTGTACAGGGGCTTCCAAACTGCCTTTTTTTCCTGCCAGTAACAATATGGACTGTCTGACATGTCTACTTGGATGGTGTCAGCAAAGTAATCATCCACAATTTTTTCTATTGTGACAGCATCCAATGCAGCGAGAGTAGACATGTCTGCAATGGTTGGCAGGTCCTTCAGTCCGGACCAGATGTTATCAGCATCCCCGCCAGTGCCTCTTTTGGGAAAACTGAGCTTTTTCCTCGCAGCCATAGATGTGGAAGAAAATGAGGGTGGAGCTGTTGGCATGTCACGGTCCTCTTCAGAGGACAATCTCCTGACCAGCAGGTCTTTGCACCGCTGTAGACTTGTGTCCGCCGGAAACAGAGACACAACATATGCTTTAAACCGAGGATCGAGCACGGTGGCCAGAATGTATTCCTCTGACTTTAAAAGAGTGACCACCCTCAGATCCTGGCAAAGCGTACGAAGGGCTACATCCACAAGAGCTACATGCTTGGTGTAATCGCAATGGCTTACCAGCTCCTCCCTCACTTTCTCCAGCTGCTTCTGCAACAGCCTGATCAGGGGAATGACCTGACTCAAGCTGGCAGTGTCGGAACTGACTTCTCGTGTGGCAAGTTCAAATGGCTGCAGAACCTTGCACAACACGGAAATCAGTCTCCACTGCGCTTGACTGAGGCGCATCCCCACTCCTTTGCCTATGTCGTAGGTGGCTGTGTAGGCCTGAATGGCCTTTTGCTGCTCCTCCATCCTCTGCAGCATATAGAGGGTGGAGTTCCAGCGCGTCACAACCTCTTGTTTGAGGTGATGGCAGGGCAGGTTCATGCTTTTTTGATGTGCCTCTAGTCTGCGGTAGGCACTGGCTGAATGCCGAAAGTGTCCAGCAATTTTGCACGCCACCGCAAGCATCTCCTGCACACCCCTGTCACTCTTGAGGTAATGCTGCACCACCAAATTAATGGTGTGGGCAAAACATGGGACGTGCTGGAAATTGCCCATATTTAATGCCCGCACAATGTTACTGGCATTGTCTGACACCACAAATCCCCATGAGAGTCTAAGTGGGGTAAGCCACTGGGAGATAATTACCCTCATTTTCTCTAATATGTTGTCAGCGTTGTGCCTCTTATTAAAGCCTGTAATACACAATGTTGCCTGCCTTTGCACGAGCCGCCATTTTGTAGTTGCTGCTACTGATGCAGCTGTTGCTGTTGCTGCGGAAGGGGATGCATCTACCCAGTGGGCTGTCACAGTCATATAGTCCTTCGTTTGCCCAGAACCACTTGTCCACATGTCCGTGGTTAAGTGGACAGTGGGTACAACCGCATTTTTTAGAGCACTGAGGACACTTGATCGTACTTCTCTGTACATTTTTGGTATCGCCTGCCTAGTGAAGTGGAATCTCGACGGGATTTGGTACCGGGGACACAATACCTCCATCAACCCTCTAAATCCCACTCCACTGATGGCGGACACCGGGCGCACGTCTAACACCAACATTGCAGTTACAGCCGCAGTTATACGCTTTGCAATAGGGTGACTACTATCGTATTTTGTGGTCATGGCAAACGACTGTTGGACGGTCAATTGTTTTGTGAAAGACTTAGCGGTCTTACGACTTCCCCTCTGGGAAGATGACCGACTAACAGCAGCAACAGCAGCAGTGGCAGTAGTAGGCGTACCGCTGCAGGATTCCTCGGATGAATCCCGTATTGAGGAGGACTCAGTCTGGCTGCTGACTTGGGCTGCAGGACTGAATCTGATGGAGATTGTGGAGGAAGTTGACGAGGAGGGTGTTGCTGGTGTGTATCCAACTGGACCACGGGATTTAGGTGTCCCTGTACCGATGAGGGTCCTAGCCCCAGTTCCTGAACTAACCACTGAACTATGAAGGTTATTCAGGTGACGTATAAGGGAGGATGTTCCTAGGTGGGCAAGATCCTTACCCCTGCTTATTTGAGCTTTACATAAGCTACATATGGCCATACATTGGTTGTCTGGATTTGGATAAAAATAACTCCAGACCGAAGAGGTGCATTTTTTGGTCTTCTGACCAGGCATGACGATGGGCTTTTTCATCCCATGGACATCAGCTGTTTCCCCCCCTGGTGCCTCATTTACAATAACCACATCACCATCCTCATCATCAAGTTCCTCCACAGCGCCAGCTACATCATCAATAGCCTCCTCCCGAGCCACCTCTTCTCGTACAGTGATGGGAAGGTCAGGCTTGACAACCACCAACATCCTTGGACTCGCCTTGTGGATTTGTGATAATTTCTCTTTAGAAGGCAGAGTTGTTTGCTGTTTTGTTGCTGACAGCATAACTCTCTTCAATTTTTTGTAGGGGGGGGAGGAGGAGGAGGGCTAAGATCCGTGGGTGAAGCTGAACCACTAGTCATGAACACGGGCCAGGGCCTAAGCCGTTCCTTGCCACTCCGTGTCGTAAATGGCATATTGGCAACTTTACGTTTCTCCTCAGATGATTTTAAGTTTCTCTTTTTGCTACTTTTTCTTAACTTGGGTGTCACTCACCGGACCGTGAGTGCCTCTTCCCGGACATTTAGGAACCGTGGCCGTCCTCCATCCTGAGGGTCTGCGCATGCGCAGCCCTTTCCTACCCTTCAGTGTATGTCCCTTTAACTTAATTGGCAGATCAGGCAACACTCCCTATATTAAGCACCTGTGGTCAACACCACGTTGCCTGATCTTGGAGTCTCATTCCCCATGAGTCTCTGAAGGTGTTTCCTCGTTTATTCAGCGCTGCTGATTCCTGTGGTTTCCAAACCACTTCTACCTCTGTGGTTTCCAAACCACTTCTACTACTGTGGTTCCCATACCACTTCTACCATCAATTGTATCATCGTGACTGTTTGCTGATTCCTATCCGCTGCCTCCGTGCACTACAGTCTTCTAAGCCACTTCAACTCTATCTCATATCATTGTGACTGTGAGCTGATTCCTATCCGCTGCCTCCGTGCACTTCAGCCACTCTCCACATCTACTCACCTGTTCATCATCAAGACTGTGAGCTGATTCCTATCCGCTGCCTCCGTGCACTTCAGCCACTCTCCACATCTACTCACCTGTTCATCATCAAGACTGTGAGCTGATTCCTATCTGCTGCCTCCGTGCACTACAGCCTCCAGCTTGCAACTCGTCTGTGTTTCAACATCGTGACTGTTAGCTGATTCCTATTCCGCTGCCTCCGTGCACTACAGACTCCAGCTTGCAACTCGGCTGTGTTTCATCATCGTGACTGTTAGCTGATTCCTATCCGCTGCCCCTGTGCACTGCAGCCTTCATCTCATCTCTCCCGTGTTTCCTCGAGACTGCTGCTATTATTGCCATCCGCTATTCTCCGTGATCAACAGCTTCTGGTCTACTCTGCTCACCCGTGTTCCATCGCTATTTGCACCTGCTGGTTGCTACTGGTTACCTCCGGGGATCCGCAGAGTCCTGCTGCTGCTGCCAGCGTTAATCGTCCATCTACTGCTGATCCGCTCTCCACGCCTTCCTGTGTTCCGCTGGTCTCTACCCGCCTGTCAGCATTGGATTCGTGTCTCATCCGCTATCCTGCTGCTAGATCATCACCAGTCTCCTGGGTCCTCTAAGAGTCCAGTTCCGCGTTCTACCGATTCCTGTGGATTTGTGTCCCTGTTGGTTTACTTACCTGTGCGCTGCACCTACTAGACCTCTGCTTCATCTATCCAGGGACTTCTCATCCTGCCGGCCTCCTGCCGCTCAGGTATCGCTGCACTCCTGTCTGACTGCCTGCTTCTGAACCACGGTATGCATACTTCTCATTGACTGTGCTGGTGTATTGCATACCTTGCTGGACTGAGTTTGTTCTCCTCTGGAGTTTACTATCCGCTGAGACTATTACCATCATTGACTGTACTATCTTGTGCCGGATTACTTCAAGAGACTTTCCATATTTGCAGTGCTGTTCAGTCATTCATATATATATATCTATATTGTGCATATTACTGTGGATCGTGTTAAGGTGCCGTGTTTACCCTGTGTTGCAGTCTCTCCCCGTGCACCTCCTCACATATATATTCAGTGGTACAACTTGCTAGTAGCAGACCACTGATCCCTGTTTCCAGTATCACCTGTTCCAGTATCCTCTCACATAGCAGTGGTACAACTTGCTATCGCAGACCACTGACTCCCCGGATACCTCCACTTGGATTCCATTCCTTCACCCAGACAGCGGTACAACTTGCTATCCGCAGACCGCTGACTCTCATCACTTCCTCGTTTCTGTTGGACATTCCTCCTCACTATAGCAGTGGTACAACTTGCTATCGCAGACCACTGACTACCTTCACGTGTCCTTGTCCATACAGTTCCTCGTGTACTATTACCTCCATATTACCAGTGTTGCTAGTCATAGACTTTCCTGAGCATCTCATCATCTGCTATTTACTGTTCCGTGATCACCCTGCTACCAGAGTACCCTATTACCACCTACATTGCTCTGGTAAGCCTACCACCTGGTGATCCCTGGGTAAAGACTCCTAGTGCCCGTGACAGTAAGATCAGGCCATGACAGACCCAGATACGGAACCTACCGCCAAAGAGATGCTGCAGCATCTGGTCAGCCGTGTGGAGCAACAGGATGCCCGCCAACAGCTGTTACTTCAGTGTTATCAATCATTAACCTCCCAAGGAACATCTGGACAGACTGTGACAGCCACTACTGAGGCTCCTGTGCTTTCCTCCGTTTCCCCAGTGCCATCCCAGGTGTCTACAGCTTCCACGCCTCACCTGCCTACCCCGTCAAAGTACGATGGGGACCCCAAAACTTGTAGGGGTTTCCTTAACCAATGTTCAGTCCATTTTGAGCTCCAACCTCAAAATTTTTCTACCCATCGTTCCAGAGTGGCCTATCTTATCTCTTTGTTTTCTGGACAAGCCCTGGCTTGGGCCTCCCCTCTGTGGGAAAGAAACGACCCAATATTGCAAGATAGTGCCAAATTCATTTCTACATTCCGAAGTGTGTTCGATGAACCAGGTCGTGTGACCTCCGCTGCTTCCAGCATCCTCCGTTTGCGACAAGGATCTCATACAGTAGGCCAGTACGTCATTCAATTTAGGATCTTAGCCTCTGAACTTCAGTGGAACACTGAAGCCCTAGTTGCCGCCTTCTGGCAGGGGCTCTCCGATAAAATTAAAGATGCACTGACTACCCAGGAGCTTCCTTCGTCACTTGAAGATCTGATCTCTCTTTGCCATCGTGTTGATATGAGATTTCGTGAAAGAGAGGCTGAGAGAACAACTTCTGCTAAAGCACCTCTTCGTTCTAACCCTCAATTTCGTCCTATTTCACCCTCTGTGATTCCCATGGAGATAGGACGTTCCAAATTATCTTCAGAGGAGAGGAAACGAAGAGTCAAGAATAGACTCTGTATCTATTGTGCTGATTCCACTCATATGCTCAGCTCTTGCCCTAAGAGATCGGGAAATGCCAGGCCCTAACTAGTTCTGGAGAGGTGAAGTTAGGGTCCCTGGAGTCCTCTCCATCTTCTATGAAAGCTAAAGTCTGCGCTTTTGATGTTACGATTTCCTTTGCTACCAAAACCTTTGAGTCACAGGCATTGATTGATTCCGGAGCAGCAGGAAATTTTATTTCCAAATCATTAGTGCATCAATGGTCTCTACCAGTAATTACGTTAAGAACACCCATTACTGTGACGGCTATAGATGGATCACGTCTCATCAACGGTCTCATCACCCAGAGCACGTCTCCAGTAACACTTCAGATTGGTGCCCTGCACCATGAAGAAATATCGTTTTTAATCCTTCCAGTTACGACAAGTCCGATTGTATTAGGCCTTCCATGGCTTCAGTGTCACTCTCCCCAGATTGACTGGCGCACTCCTCAAGTTACGTCTTGGGGGTCTGAATGTTACCATCGGTGCCTTTCTCAAGTTATTCCTCTCAAAGTACAGCAATCTTCCATTTCATCTTCCTCACCGGGACTCCCTCCTCAGTATGCTTCATTTACTGATGTGTTTGATAAAGCTCAGTCTGAACGTCTTCCTCCTCATCGTTCTTGGGATTGTCCGATCGACCTTCTACCTGGCAAGACTCCTCCCAGGGGCCGGGTCTATCCACTCTCGTTACCTGAAACTCAAGCCACATCTGAGTACATACAGGAGAACCTCCAGCGTGGGTTTATTCGACCTTCCACCTCTCCCGCTGGAGCTGGTTTCTTCTTCGTCAAAAAGAAGGATGGATCATTACGCCCTTGCATAGATTTTCGTGGACTCAATGCCATTACTATCAAGAATCGGTATCCCATTCCGTTGATCACTGAGTTATTCGATCGCATCAAGGGAGCCCGTATCTTCACTAAGTTGGATCTTCGTGGTGCCTACAATTTAATTAGAATTCGTTCCGGTGACGAATGGAAGACAGCGTTCAACACCAGAGACGGGCATTACGAATATCTGGTAATGCCTTTCGGGCTGTGTAATGCCCCCGCTGTTTTCCAAGGCTTCATCAATGAGATCTTTCGGGACTTATTATATGTATGTGTCGTCGTCTACCTGGACGACATATTGATCTTCTCACAGGACATGCCTTCTCATCACCAACATGTGGCAGAAGTCCTCTCCAGGCTACGGAAAAACTCATTGTTCTGTAAATTAGAAAAATGTTCATTCGAATTGCCCCAGATTCCATTCTTGGGGTATATAGTTTCCGGAGTTGGCCTGAAGATGGATCCAGACAAGGTGAATGCTGTACTACATTGGCCCCAGCCAACTACTCTTCGTGCTATCCAGCGTTTTTTAGGTTTTGCCAATTACTATAGACGCTTTATTCAAGACTTCTCTTCCATTGCATCCCCTATTGTGGCCCTGACTCGGAAAGGGGCTAATCCTAAGCAATGGTCATCTGAGGCTCTCCAAGCCTTTCAAATTCTCAAAGAGTCCTTCTCCTCGGCTCCAATTCTTCGACAGCCTGATGTGACACTTCCCTTCTTCCTAGAAGTAGATGCCTCTAATGTGGGCCTGGGAGCCATTCTCTCCCAACGCTCGGAACAGCAAAAATTCCATCCTTGTGCCTTCTATTCTCGGGGTCTTCTGCCCGCAGAGAAGAATTATACTATCGGGGACAAGGAGTTACTGGCTATCAAAGCTGCATTAGAGGAATGGAGATACTTATTGGAAGGAGCTCGCCATCCGGTGACGATCTTCACGGATCATAAGAACTTGTCATATCTCCAGTCTGCCCAATGCTTGAACCCTCGTCAAGCAAGATGGTCTCTTTTCTTTTCCCGTTTTGAATTAATTATAACCTTCAAACCAGCTGCCAAGAACAAAAAAGCTGACGCTCTGTCTAGAGCTTTTGTGACGTCCTCTGATGTAGAAGAGGTTTCCAACCATACTATTCTAGACCCCAAATGTATCTCACTGGCTGCTTCATCCACCAAAACGCTACCATTTGGGAAGACCCTTGTGCCTCCTACTCTAAGGAGGAAAATCCTTTCGTGGTTCCATGCCTCCCGTTTTTCTGGACACGCCGGTGAACACAAGACCTTTGAGATTCTCTCTCGAAATTACTGGTGGCCTTCAATGAGGAGAGACGTCAAAGAGTTCATTGCTTCCTGCGAGTTATGTTCCCAGTTCAAATCCTCCCGCAGAACTCCAGCAGGGTTGCTGCGACCACTACCCATTCCGTCCAAACCATGGACCCATATTAGTATGGATTTCGTTACTGATTTACCACCTAGTAAGAATCATAATACTATTTGGGTGGTGGTGGACAGATTTTCGAAGATGGCTCATTTCGTCCCTCTGTCTGGTTTGCCTTCCTCGTCTATTCTGGCTGAACATTTCATTAAAGAGATCTTCCGTATCCATGGATGTCCGTCGGAGATTGTGTCTGATAGAGGAGTACAATTCGTTTCCAAATTCTGGCGAGCCCTTTGTAAAACCTTGGGCATACGATTAGCACTCTCATCTTCTTACCATCCGCAATCTAACGGACAAACTGAACGAGTCAATCAGGATCTTGAGACTTTTATAAGGATGTTCTCTTCAGCCAATCAAGACAACTGGGTAGAATTGCTTCCCTGGGCTGAATTCGCCCATAACAACATGTACCATGAGTCATCATCCAAAACTCCATTTTTTGTGGTCTACGGTCACCATCCGTCTTTTCCGGAATTTCCTGCCCTCCCGCCCACCCAAGTTCCTGCTGTGGTGACTGTTTGTCAGACCTTCAAAAATATCTGGTCTCAGGTCAAAACCTGTTTAAAGAAGACATCTAACAAATATAAGTCTTTTGCAGATAAAAAGAGGCGGGCTATTCCACCACTAAAAATTGGAGATCGTGTCTGGTTATCTACCAAAAATATTCGTTTGAAGGTCCCATCTATGAAATTCGCCCCTCGTTTTATTGGTCCATATAGGATCATTCAAGTAATCAATCCAGTATGTGTTAAACTTCTTCTTCCTAAGAATCTTCGGATTTCCAATGCCTTCCATGTGTCTTTACTCAAACCTCTTATCATCAACCGTTTCTCAACTCCTCCCTCAGCTCCGCAGCCAGTTCAAGTTCATCAGGAGGAGGATTTCGAGATTACTGAGGTATTGGATGCAAAAATTTCGCGAGGAGTCCTCCGTTTCCTCGTTCATTGGAAGGGCTTTGGTCCTGAGGAGCGCTCTTGGATCAAAGCTGAAGATCTTAATGCTCCTGCCCTTTTGAAGAAGTTTTATTCCAAAAATCCGGACAAGCCCGGTTCCAGGCGTTCTGTGCCCACCTTTAAAAGGGGGGGTACTGTCACTCACCGGACCGTGAGTGCCTCTTCCCGGACATTTAGGAACCGTGGCCGTCCTCCATCCTGAGGGTCTGCGCATGCGCAGCCCTTTCCTACCCTTCAGTGTATGTCCCTTTAACTTAATTGGCAGATCAGGCAACACTCCCTATATTAAGCACCTGTGGTCAACACCACGTTGCCTGATCTTGGAGTCTCATTCCCCATGAGTCTCTGAAGGTGTTTCCTCGTTTATTCAGCGCTGCTGATTCCTGTGGTTTCCAAACCACTTCTACCTCTGTGGTTTCCAAACCACTTCTACTACTGTGGTTCCCATACCACTTCTACCATCAATTGTATCATCGTGACTGTTTGCTGATTCCTATCCGCTGCCTCCGTGCACTACAGTCTTCTAAGCCACTTCAACTCTATCTCATATCATTGTGACTGTGAGCTGATTCCTATCCGCTGCCTCCGTGCACTTCAGCCACTCTCCACATCTACTCACCTGTTCATCATCAAGACTGTGAGCTGATTCCTATCCGCTGCCTCCGTGCACTTCAGCCACTCTCCACATCTACTCACCTGTTCATCATCAAGACTGTGAGCTGATTCCTATCTGCTGCCTCCGTGCACTACAGCCTCCAGCTTGCAACTCGTCTGTGTTTCAACATCGTGACTGTTAGCTGATTCCTATTCCGCTGCCTCCGTGCACTACAGACTCCAGCTTGCAACTCGGCTGTGTTTCATCATCATGACTGTTAGCTGATTCCTATCCGCTGCCCCTGTGCACTGCAGCCTTCATCTCATCTCTCCCGTGTTTCCTCGAGACTGCTGCTATTATTGCCATCCGCTATTCTCCGTGATCAACAGCTTCTGGTCTACTCTGCTCACCCGTGTTCCATCGCTATTTGCACCTGCTGGTTGCTACTGGTTACCTCCGGGGATCCGCAGAGTCCTGCTGCTGCTGCCAGCGTTAATCGTCCATCTACTGCTGATCCGCTCTCCACGCCTTCCTGTGTTCCGCTGGTCTCTACCCGCCTGTCAGCATTGGATTCGTGTCTCATCCGCTATCCTGCTGCTAGATCATCACCAGTCTCCTGGGTCCTCTAAGAGTCCAGTTCCGCGTTCTACCGATTCCTGTGGATTCGTGTCCCTGTTGGTTTACTTACCTGTGCGCTGCACCTACTAGACCTCTGCTTCATCTATCCAGGGACTTCTCATCCTGCCGGCCTCCTGCCGCTCAGGTATCGCTGCACTCCTGTCTGACTGCCTGCTTCTGAACCACGGTATGCATACTTCTCATTGACTGTGCTGGTGTATTGCATACCTTGCTGGACTGAGTTTGTTCTCCTCTGGAGTTTACTATCCGCTGAGACTATTACCATCATTGACTGTACTATCTTGTGCCGGATTACTTCAAGAGACTTTCCATATTTGCAGTGCTGTTCAGTCATTCATATATATATATCTATATTGTGCATATTACTGTGGATCGTGTTAAGGTGCCGTGTTTACCCTGTGTTGCAGTCTCTCCCCGTGCACCTCCTCACATATATATTCAGTGGTACAACTTGCTAGTAGCAGACCACTGATCCCTGTTTCCAGTATCACCTGTTCCAGTATCCTCTCACATAGCAGTGGTACAACTTGCTATCGCAGACCACTGACTCCCCGGATACCTCCACTTGGATTCCATTCCTTCACCCAGACAGCGGTACAACTTGCTATCCGCAGACCGCTGACTCTCATCACTTCCTCGTTTCTGTTGGACATTCCTCCTCACTATAGCAGTGGTACAACTTGCTATCGCAGACCACTGACTACCTTCACGTGTCCTTGTCCATACAGTTCCTCGTGTACTATTACCTCCATATTACCAGTGTTGCTAGTCATAGACTTTCCTGAGCATCTCATCATCTGCTATTTACTGTTCCGTGATCACCCTGCTACCAGAGTACCCTATTACCACCTACATTGCTCTGGTAAGCCTACCACCTGGTGATCCCTGGGTAAAGACTCCTAGTGCCCGTGACATTGGGCTTTTTGGATTTTACATGCCCGGTACTACGAGATTGGGCATCGGGCTTGGAAGACGACGTTGATGGCATTTCATCGTCTATGTCATGACTAGTGGAAGCAGCTTCAGCATTAGGAGGAAGTGGGTCTTGATCTTTTCCTACTTTATCCTCCAAATTTTTGGTCTCCATTATATGTAGCACAAGATACTGCAGAATGTGTGAACTTGGTAATATTGCAGTACCAATGGACTTATACTGCTGGATTGGTTTTGCAAATTTGGTTATAATTATACATATTTTTTTTAATTTTTAATTTTTTTTTTACTTTTTTTTTATTTTTTAAAAACTTGGGAATAATGGGGAAATAACTATGCCCTTAGAAGCACAGAGCACAGGACACAGCACCACTGGACTGAACAGGACACGACACAGGACCCAGCAGCACTACGGAACTCAGCAGGACAGAGCACAGGACACAGCACCACTGGACTGATACTGCAGAATGTGTGAACTTTGTAATATTGCAGTACCAATGGACTTATACTGCTGGATTGGTTTTGCAAATTTGGTTATAATTATATATATTTTTTTTAATTTTAATTTTTTTTTTACTTTTTTTTTATTTTTTAAAAACTTGGGAATAATGGGGAAATAACTATGCCCTTAGAAGCACAGAGCACAGGACACAGCACCACTGGACTGAACAGGACACGACACAGGACCCAGCAGCACTACGGAACTCAGCAGGACAGAGCACAGGACACAGCACCACTGGACTGATACTGCAGAATGTGTGAACTTTGTAATATTGCAGTACCAATGGACTTATACTGCAGGATTGGTTGTGCAAATTTTGTGGTAATTAAAAAAAATTAAATTAGTTTTTGGTATTTTTTTAAATAACTTTTTTTTATTTTTTTAAACACAGGGGAATATTGGGGAAATAACTATGCCCTTAGAAGCACAGAGCACAGGACACAGCACCACTGGACTGAACAGGACACAGCACAGGACCCAGCAGCACCACTGACCTCAGAAGGACAGAGCACAGCACACAGCACCACTGGACTGATACTGCAGAACACAGCACAGCACAGCACAGAA
Organism: Mixophyes fleayi; assembly: GCF_038048845.1. Taxonomy (NCBI): domain Eukaryota; kingdom Metazoa; phylum Chordata; class Amphibia; order Anura; family Limnodynastidae; genus Mixophyes; species Mixophyes fleayi. The sequence continues at coordinate 146,659,444 of NC_134403.1, read as the reverse complement.
CTAAACAGCACAGCACAGAACTAAACAGCACAGCACGAGATCTACCAGGACAGAGGACCACCTAACACACCCTCCCTCTACCCTGATCAATGCCCGAGTGAAGATGGCGGCGACTAGCGGGGAATTTATAGGATCCGAGTATCGCGAGATCCGACAACGGGATTATGAGTCAGAGCCTCAGTTTCAGATTTGAATTTGGCGCCAATACCCGGATCTGTCTCGGATCCGACTCGGATCGGCAACGTTCGGGTGGGCTCGGATTTCATAAATCCGAGTGCGCTCATCTCTACTATTTACTACTTTTTTTTGCCATACTTTTCTTAATGACTCTAGTCCTATGTTTGTAATAAAAGAGTACATTTAAAGACCTGTATAATGTAGTATGTTATTTATTGTAGACTATATATTATACACACACACACATATACTAGTCAGAAGAGAATAGTGAAGAGCTTTATGCTTATTGAGTGGTCCAGTGCTAGAAAATTTACAGACCAGTACTTAAGAATGACTCAGTGTTGAAATGTATATTTGAAATGACCAATGCAGTGTTAGGCTTGGGATAAGGGCTATTGTTCAGGTAAGGTCTGTAATGTATATTTATACTCATTGTAGGTTGGCTTAGCACTGTGTAATCTCTCACATACATGACAGTTACTCATCTTTGGCCTCCATTGTGTTTAATGTTTCCTAATGTTAAATTAGCGGTGTCATACTAAGCTTATTACTGTAAAGTGATGTTTTCTTGTAGATCAGATATCAGTGGAGACACTGCGCTAAGGCCACAAGGAAGTCCCAGCCTCTCCCCACTATATTGCATAGAAACCTTATTTGTCTGGACTCCACATTTAGAAATGTTTAAGTTGATACTTTAAACAATTCTCCTTTGTATTTTTTAACAAAAAACAACAACATATAAATTCAGGGCATATCATTTTAATAAAATCAATATCTTTACATTTTTACATTCCATGTTTTACTGGGTCTTGAACACACCCTATGTACAAGACATACAGCCCCATTATGCTGAAGCAGCAGTGCCCATAAAAGCAACAGTGTATCACAACTTATTCGTAGCACATTGATTCATTCCGCACTATTACATCATAACCATTCATCCCTTCTGCAGTAACATATGGAATACATAACATACTTATGAGAGACCAGATATAAATGCCATGTATAAGATCTTTGCGGTTCAAATGGTCATAGGAAACAGGAGAAGCTAAAATTAGTCTACAATTTGTGAATTCCAAAGCTTTCTTCAACACCATTTAATCATTTACCAAGTAAGGTAGAAATTAGATTTATTCCAGCTAAACTTATTAAGGGCAATGTTACATACTAGCCAGATAGTGTTTGTTGCAGAGAACAGAGCAGATTAGGAGAGTCAATGTGAGGCACTGTATAGGTCCTGCAATAATTTACCCGGTCTGCTATGACATGCTAAGGGTAGAAAGGAGTTGAATGGTTGAAAATAGCTTATGTTATATGCTGCAGTTATCCAAAATCATATTAGATACAACTGTTAGCAATTTGTTTTAATGCAACAGAAATAGATGTGGTAAAAAAAATAAATGAATGTATGTTGAGACAAGAGCAGTCTTCATTAAGCAAAATCCAGACCAGTACGAGTTCTGTATTGTTTCAAAAGAAAGAATCATTTGTTGCTTCTTAATACACATTAAGTACTTTTTTGTGGCTCACCTATAATGTTTTTCCTTTAGTGCGACAACATGAAATCTAACGCAGTTGGTTATAAGGATCATTGGTTTCTGACACTAGAACATGGAAATGGGCCACAAGATGCTGTGTTTTTATCTGATCCATTTTTTAAAATGGAAATGGGTACTGTAGCCTTCATATTGTGGTCATATGGATCAATATTCTATACAGTTGTTTGTATTATTAAAGAACAAGCAGGGTCACCCGGCGTGGTGCAGGTCCGATTTGTAATGTGTAGCAGTTTTTATACATTAGCAAGTTATTTGGTAAATAGACCAAAAATGCTATTTAGAAAATAAGATTTGTTGCTGTCACGCTGTTATGTCTTGTGGCGAGGCTTCCTTCTAGCAGGCAAACAATGGTTTACAAGCAAAAATGATGTTTTCACTATTTGTTGCTATGTGGTCTAATAAGTTACATTTTTGATACTAAATAACTTTGTAAGATTTGGCAGCATTACCTTGAGAGCTGTGGAAGATCTCCGCTAACAAAAACAAATTTCTTAAAAAAAAAATAAAAAAAATAATATATATATTATTTCATCAGGTCACTTGCATGGAATATAAATGGGGGTAGACCACAATATTAGGCAAGCCCTAAAAGCCAACTTTATTTTATCACAAAAATGATTCAAGACACATTCAGGGAAATGTTATTCTGTGCTTCAAGCATTCTTATTAAGCTTCGTGCTGCATTAAGTTCACATGTGCTAATGGTGTAAAAATCACAAGATTCAATTATCTTAACAACAACAAATGACATGATAATATTGCTTATGAAGTGCATACATGCTTATGGCTAAACTATGTGACATAGTGAAGGACATTTATAAAAATAGCACCAAGTACTCTGAAACTTGGAACTTTGAGCTCCACAGTCTTGGGAATAAATGTGCACTTTTGCTAATAATTTGTGGAGCAAGTGCAGATATTCTAATACCTCTCTCTCTCTCTCTCTCTCTCTCTCTATATATATATATATATATATATATATATATATATATATATGTATATACACACAACACAATGGTACAAGTATGGCTCTCAATACACCTTATGGATATTGTAAACCTTTTTTGCTAGCCAGGGGGTTTCTTCCTGTATTTCACACTGATCTTTGTTTTATGCAGACAATACTTTTACATTATAAACAAAGCACATTTTAGCTATTGTTCAGTCAGCACCCACTTTTGCCATCAACAACTAAAATCTAGCACTGCAACACTGCAAAGTATGTAACACAATGCAAATTCTACTAAAAATATAACCCAGTTAAAGAAAAACATTTCTGCACATTTTTTTTTTTTTTTATATATAAATGTCCCCTAGACCCCTCCATCTCTTGAGACACTAGAAGCCGGAGCCACAATGCACTACTTTTGTCCCTTCTGGGAACAAGTAAATGAGGTGCAGATATTTCATATAACCAGCAGCACAAATACACAACTGGAGTGTTGTAATTTCAACAATGTGAGAAGACCAGAAAAGGCATATCCTATATTTCTTTAGAATTCTAATGCACAAAGTGATACACAGACGGTAGTGAGGCTTTAGGTACATAAATCTCACAGTGCTTTGGATAAGGTAGATAGAAGATCAGGAAAACATGTTTTCATTTGCAAAGAAAAAATTACTGCAAGATATTAATGGACACTGTAATTTTCATCTGTAATCTGGCACTGGAAGGGACTTTAGATAGAGGCAATAGTTTAATCTTCCCAAACACTTCTTTCTCTATGTCATAGAAAGATTATATCAAATGCAAGTATATAACATCCGCTATTTTCATGAACTAGGGAAATATTTGTTTACCGTGTACCTGTCATTTCACTGGACGCAGCTTCATGACCAATATTCACAAGGTGTTTTTTTCTTAGCGAGTTGGGTTCAGAACATGGGTTCAGCTGCGATGGGCCCCATTCAATCAGCAGCGCAGTGCTGCAGTAGTATCGCACGGTGTGTTTGCACGTGATGTTTTGGTAATGATCTCTATAAGGTGTGAGCACAAAAGGAGTATAGGTTTTATTACCGCCGGCAATGTGCACATAAACACCGTGCTTCAGGCTACTACAGAACCTTGCAGCTAATTGAATCAGCCCGGGTGCCCCTTAATAATGAGACTGTCCAATAGGGGTCTGTGATGGACAATGTGACTAACAAATGTTTTATTGAAAGGAGAACCAACAAGATAAGCGATAGATTCCTTGTACTAGCAACTATTCTGACTTCTTAGTAACTGTAGTGCATAAATTTAAGTAAATATAGCAAAAGGCATTCAGCAGGCAGCTGTAACAGACATTTATCAGATGTTTGCCTAGTCTGCACCAGGCCCATCCAAGCCAACAGCTGGCTGCTATCGGTTACAGCACATTGGTTATTCTTGCATCAGTTTAAGACAACTGTAAATAAGTATATAGGAATAAATCAGCAATGCATTCTTCATCTCTATTAAAACATGTGCCCAGCTACCTGAACACAAATGTACTTTATTTTCCATTGCTTGTTCTTAAATGTGCAAATCTGTAAGAAAATCACGTGTTAAGAAGTAAACTAGATAAAACTTTTAAAGTGGATCTGTCGCCTACATGCAATGCAGGCAGTGATTGTGTGGGCTGAAGCACTATGCAGCCAATCAGTCCACTAGGAGCTAGAAACATGTGTAATTTATGAGGCCCGTTGATAAGTTGCGTTAAGCCCACAACATGTCAGCCTCCGCTGAATAGGCGACAAACACTAGGGGCTAGATTTACTAAGCTGCGGGTTTGAAAAAGTGGGGATGTTGCCTATAGCAACCAATCAGATTCTAGCTGTCATTTTGTAGAGAGTACTAAATAAATGAAAGCTAGAATCTGATTGGTTGCTATAGGCAACATCCCCACTTTTTCAAACCCGCAGCTTAGTAAATCTAGCCCTAGGGGTTTTCTGCAGGTATGGACGTTCTCAGAAACAAACACTTCATTCACAACTTCTTGTTTAATATCTGTTTTGGAAAAGAGTACTTTATGGATGATACATTCCTGCCTGCTACCCACACGACTGGAATAGGACAAACACTATATGAAACAATCATTTTGTATGTACTACTGCTCCCTAAAAATATGTATGCTTCTGTTTGGTAAACAAATGTTCTTGTCTGAAATAATATCTCAAAGTAATATAATTTCTGAGGACTTTAGGTATACACATATGATATACTATGTACACATGCAGCATAGACCTCGAAAGTAGCTAAAGTACAAGAACAAAGGCAAGTATAGTAGTACAATGTCTGTACCCTAGCAAATCAATAAGCAGATAATGATATCCTTGCTGGGAAAAGATCAGTAATACCTATTATGAATGAATAGTATAATTACAACATGCATACATAGGCTAAACAGTAAAGCTAGACCTCAAGACCTCCTAAGTCCACACATCCAAATTTATACCATGCAAACAGCTTTCTATCAATGTGAAAATGTGTCATGAAAAAACATTGTAATATTATCAGGTGAATACAAGGAAAAGATGCACAGAGCAAAGAGTGCTAAATAAATGATGTCCATCATTTTGAATATATACAGCAATACCAATTAAAGAGACATATTTATGACCTGTGTAGTGTCTTGCATCAATCAGTGGACAGAAATATATTATTAGCCACTGTAGTAAGAAAAGAGTAGTGACTGGTAAAAATGTTGTGCTCACCCAATGTATCTCAAAATAAAGCATTAAGGAGGATATGTATCAAAGCACAGACTGCATTTATGTCAGACTAGTATTACTCTGAATATCCAGGAATAACAATGCATATACTGTATAGAAAATATATATTGAAAATTATGGCCATCATACATTAAGGATTATTTGCGCTGTGGCTCCTATTATTGTGTTTTTGGTTTTTACTGGAGAAGCTTTTGGATCTATAGCTGCTCTGTACCTATGCAGTACTTGACGATTCCAACAATTTTTTATCTTTTCTTTTATTCCTTAATAATATCACATTACTGAATTCTGGAATACAGTATGTGTATATTGGAGACAACAAGGTATGGTGCCCACCAAGTAACGCTTTTCAAATGTAGCAAAACACCTAAACAGTGAGAAAAAAAAAAAAAAAGGACCCATCAATAATGATCTTAAAACATCGTAGTATACGAAACTAGTCTTTAAAATAACAACTTGATTACAGCTCTGATGGGAGATAAGAAAAGAGGTGATATGAGATGGATATGAAACGTCCTATTCCTGGTCTTCCAAAACATTAGTCCATGTTGCAGTTGAACAACTCTCGGTAAAAAAAAAAAATGATCACCTCCCTACATGACTGGAATGTACGATCATGGTTTCATCACCTGGGAGTTTAGTGGTACAATGTGCAATACAAGAAACGTCCATAACGACTAGGATCATAGATCACATATTTCCACAATGACTGCAGCCATGTGTGTTTATCACTGATACACTTCTGTGGAAACAGACAATTGCGCCATAACATGAGTAAGTCTGTTGTGTACATGTGTTCTTTATATTGCCCCGTCACAGTATATGCAAAATATCTTCAGTGCAAATATCTTTAAAAAATGCAAAAAGCTCCATTCAAACTATTAAGTTCTAACTGATATTTAAGAAGATGTTCATCATCGTTTGAGGGACTCGTTCTTCATTACTTTATCATTGTGTGAAGTCCTTCGCAGGCAAATCGCTTCTGACTACTGTCAATACATCTGCTAAGAAGTGCACTGCTTTCACACTACATTGCACGGACGCTTCCCAATTCTTATCCGTGGATGTCTCATCACAAGATGTTATGACAGGCATCTCCAGCTCCATGATTATTATTTTTTCAAGTTCGTTTGCTTGAGTTGGGCACGTGGCCGTCAATGCTGCTGTTGACGTGCTGGTGTGCAGCACAGTGGGTATGGACAATGTGCCCGTTGGGGTATCTGACAAAAGCTGGCTCTTGGAATGGCTTCCGGCACTCTTGGCAAAGTTTCTTCTCTGAGAGAACCACTGGCTTTTCCTTTGTGTTCAACTGAAAAAAAAATACAGTAAAATGTGTCAGTGGTGTAAAGGCCTTGTGCAGGATTATACTAACTAAAGAGATTTTACTGAGACCCTAGACTAGTTTATCCACCCTAGACTCTTAGAGGAGGAATTCAATAAGCCACGAGGTGCTACTGGACACATTGCTGGCTAACACTGTACAGGATTCTTCACTCATTTTCCCTCGCATCTCTAAGGGACGCAAGAGAAAACGAACAGAGATTTTAGTAAAAACTCTGATGCGGTGTGTCTCTGTGGATGAATGGGTTAAGCCTTCCGCTACTTATGATAGGTTCTGTAATATATGCAACCGGGAACCCTTTTGGATATAAAAAATGTAGCTTGTTAGGCCTTGTACTACATGAAAAGCATGGACACAGTACATTTCCCCTCTTTGTTTTTCCACATTTATTTTTATCATGATGTATAACAATGCTTTCCTGCATTTTATTGTTTACACTGTAATTCTACCTTACTTTAACCATACATTTTTGGACTCATTAACAATTCATATATAGACTCCGGTATGATTATTATTTGATTCTATTCTTTTGAGATTTTTATCCCTATGTATTTGTTGCCTATTTCAAGTAATTTTAATGTTTCTTTTATTCTGACTTCATGTGCTGGGTTAGATCTCAGCCCCATTTTAAGATTGGTTTACGTGGCAATAAAACAGTAATATGTTTACCCACTATGTTTAAAACAAATTGTCAATACGTGCTTACTGGCATTTGCCCCAAGGAAGAGGGTTGAACCCACAAAACACATAAGCTTATAATAGTTTTATAAATAAAACTTGGATGATACTGGACTTCCCAAAAAGGCTGTTTAAACTCCATCTTCACGTCTAGCATCCTTAACGTTTAGTTCACCTAAGGCTGCAGTGCTGTAGCTGCACTGGACACATTTACTAAGTCTGCCCTGTGATCACTCACCTATGCCCTATTCAGCGTTCTGCTAAAGTACATAATAATACCTGTGCTTTCTACTACTGACTCTGCTCAGATTATCATTCCAGCTGCCCTTCTGTATGAAGCCACTTCCCTCATTCAGGATCTCTTTACTTGTCACCCTCTGATCATCTGTGCATGCAAATTTCTTAAGATGCTTAAAGTTATTTTCACTAGGGTTGTGATACGGGAAATAAAGGGTGTTGACTGAAAAGCAAACTATTTAAAAATAGCTTCTCTGTTATTAATCAAGTTTATTTAATAATATATGGAAAGGTGACAACTTTTGGTGGCTTAACTGCTATACATCTTGTTTAAAAGAGATGTCCAGTTATTTTGATTGAATTCATATCCAATGCATCTAATTGTAATATACAAAATATGAGCTGATCTATTCCTAAGCCATTAAGGTTGAAAACAAGATCTCTGTAATACTCTTACAATAATGAAACAGGCACTGCTGAAGGGAAACAAAAAGGAAAAACTAAAAAACAGTTATCTTGGCTACTACAGTGTATCAAACACATAATGCTGTACTGTAGTGGTGGGAAACATGATATCTGGTACCACAAAGGGGGTGCACATTGCCTTTGCAGAGAAAAATCTGATAATGAAGTCCCCATTACAACTACACATATGTCTAGACACCATCCAATTAACCATGGACTAACCTGCTACAGACTGTATGAAAGCACTGCACCCACTGTACATCAGATCACAAGGACGATGACAGAGGCAATTACTTCTCCTGGCCTGGTTGTCCACATGGAACCACACTGAGGACTGGCAGTGGCCCAAGACTGGTCTTTACTTTTGAACTCATTGTTGTCGAAGTCAGCAAATTGGATAAAGTCATTTCAATTAAAGTCTAGCAAACTTGGTTGTCTTTGTCTGAAAAGATGCGTACGGTACGCTATGACGTACAAGGGCACGCTACGGCGTGAAAGGGCGTACGCATCCACTACACGTGGCAGCAACAGTAATTGGTCTTTTACCATACATTCGCACAAACACGCATACTTATAAAATAGTACACATTATTGGTAGTTGCAACACATAGTCAGTTATGTCGAAATATAGTAGTATTTATATGTTATATCAGAGTTACATGCATATTAGTGAAATACACAGAACGGGTTAAAGGAATAACATCATGAGTGGTATCATAATGAACCTTGTTACATATCCTACTGTTTGGTGCGCTCTGCGAGGGAATCGCAGAGTGCATACGCAAGTTATGAATGATAGGGAATTATGAACTACTTAAGACTAAGGAATTCTGGCGGGAAGAGCAGAGCATACCCCCTGCAGAGATGACCCCCTCCTTTGGATTCCTTAGGATGAACCAGCCAATGATTGACGACCCCTTGGACATTCCTGAGACCCGGACCAATAGATGCAAGCCATACCATCTTCATTGTATTACTGTACTTGATTGTGTATATAAGCAGCAGCTTGTGATCCAGAGTGCAGACTTCTTGTCCCCAGACTTCAGGATTGAATGACTGCACTGGATCCAGAGCGCCTGCGATAAGTAACGGCTGTATTTACTATTACTTCGCTTGAGCATATTTTTTCCACTTATTGCGAATAAATCTTTGTGCGTTGGAAACACAAATCGAGGTTCGACAATCGTTATTGGTTAGCGACAATACGCACATTACAATTTGGGGGCTCGTGAGCTTTGGAGGTTTCGTTGCCGATGATACGCAAGACCAACGGATTTCGGTTCCTCAACAAAGGGTGGAGACGCGTCATAAACGGGTAAGAACGCATGGTGTTCAAAACCTGAATTTTACTCTGTGTTGCGAAACCGAATGTCCGTTTTGCATTATCTAGGGCACGCTAACTAGAACCTAGGGACAAAAGAGAAAACTGTTTCTTTTTTCTGTCATTGTGCGTTTTAACTGTATTGCATTGTTTAGCGTATGTGTACTTCCTGCTGTGCGTACGCGAACTTCCGGTAAACTTGCCACGTGGTTAAACAATCGTTTTGATAGTTATTATACATGCATAGTATAATTACTTGTGAAAGCCTCTGAGACATTATTACTATTGTTGGGAACTTTTGATTTTCTGCGCAGAAAAGGTGTATAGTGTGTGATGTTGTAACGTAGATACACTGTTTTATTGTTGAGGTGCTCAGTTGCTGTCTGACGAGGCGGATTGCCCAACTGAAGGACGGTATACAGGGCAGGTATACCGAATGCGAAAACTGGGTTTTCGCAAAGCGCTACCAATAGATCGCAAGGTTTGCTAATAATTAGTATTGGTAGGCAGTGCGATCCGGTCGCACCGTTAGTGCGAATTGGTGAAGCAGCTAGGAGGAATTATACTGGAAAGGCAGGTTGATTGTATCGACTTTGCGCTCCCAGCGATAATAAACTCAGCAGATTTTGTGGTTTAGCCAGGGTATCGAGGAGCTGATAGCCCTTGGGGCCCACAGTGATATTTCTGTATTAGGGATCCTCGCCAGGGGCGAGAAAAGCGAGTGAACGCGGCTAAAGGAAATACGTTCACCGAGGATTATAGATCTCTAGCGGTGAGTATAGCAACAGAGTTGAAATTATTAGGTGGAAAGAACAGAGCATTGCGGTGTGTCTGTATTTCACATTTGGCCGGAAGGAACAGAGCATTGCGGTGTGTCTGTGTTCCGGGTAGAAGGTATATTGTTCAACATGGGTGCTAAGCATACGCTAGAGATGGTCAGTGTACTGCCTAAGGAAGGCCCTATTGGTTCAGCGAGGTTTCTCATGTGTAAGAAATATGGTGCATATGCAACTGTGTATTGTGACACGTGGGTCGGGATGACCAAAGCTTGTGATAGGCCTTTCCCAACAATAGGGAGTTTTAATGCAGAGGTACTGAATACTGTAAAAGATAAAATATGGTTGATCAAGTCAACGAAAAAGAGAAATAGACATAATGATTGTTTAAAATTGTGGCAAATGGAAGGTAACACGTGGCAGAGCAGCGAATGCAAACCGGAAATAGGCGTGGCGAAAAGCGCGCGCAAGGCGGATGTAACCATTGAGAAGCGTGGCGAACTCAGCGCAAGCGCGCCCCCGCCACCTTATGTGGCGGGAGGGGTAAGTACAGCCGTTGTTAAAACTGAAAATAGAAAAATTACTAAGTTGTACCCTGTTTTAAATCAGTTTCAATCAAGTGTATCTGAAAACGAAGATGAACCCACTGTGATTTCGGCCATTGCCCATGCTGTTAATGTACTAGAGGCTCAGCGCAAGTATGAGAAAATGGCTGAGATAGGTGAGAGTAGCGTGATCACTAGGAGTGAAAGTGTTCTAAATCTAGGGCCTGTAAATCCTGTAGCGTCCCCTGAAGTTAGTGTACCAGAGGGTGTGTTCCCGGTCCGCACAATATCAGTTCCCAATGGGAAACCGGATAAGGATGGTGTAGTTCCTTTAAGAAATGTTACAATGCATTGTCCCTGGACTAGATCAGAATTACGTTCCATTATGACTGAATTCCCAGATCCTAGAAAAGAGTTAGCTAAATGTCAGAAATTTGTTAAAGACTTAGGGAATGCTCATGAACCAACCAGTAAGGATTGGCGGGTAGTGTTGAGGGCGTGTCTTCCTCCCAATACTAACATACAAAAATTTATTGGAGATTGTTTGTTGGAGGAAGATGACACCCTGACTGATGAGATTAACCAACGGAATATAGAACAAATTGTCAAACACTTAGCCATCTGTTTTCCAGTAGTAGTAAATTGGAGTAAGATTTTCACCATTAAACAAAAGGATGGTGAAACTGCCTCAGATTACTTTGCTAGAGCTATAACAGCGATTGCACGATTTACTGGGATATCCAACATAAGTGAGGACCCACATCACAGAGAGGTAGCTGTAGGGGTACTGATGGATGGCCTTAGGGAAAATTTAAAGACGAGAGTACAAACCACATTACCAAATTGGAGAGGCGTCACGGTAGACTTCCTTAGGGAGTCTGCTGTGGAGCATGACAAGAACCTTTTTAGAAAAAGGGAAGAGAAAAGTGATAGGTTAATGACGGTAAGTATACAGGCTCTAGAAGGGGTGCATACACGACCACCAGCATACAACCCATATAACAGGAAACCTAAAGTGATCAGGTGTTTCAACTGTAACGAGGAAGGACATTACAGGAGAGATTGTAATAAAGAAAGACTCAATACACATAGGGGTGGGTCACATAGATATCCTCCAAGAAAGGATTCACATAGACTAGAAGACTCACAACTACCCGCGCATATTACGGCAGCAAATGCTGCGCGGGAAATCAATAGTCAGCGCTAGGGGTCAGGTCATACCTGTAGTCTACAGCCAGTGAGGTTAACTGAGAGTCAGAGTGAAGAACCAACAATGATAGTTGACATAGCTGGCAGGAAACAAACTTTTCTTGTAGATACAGGGGCGGCCCGATCTGTGATAACCTCTCCTTTCAATCTACAGGTGACCAGCAAAACTATTCCAGCTATGGGGGTGACGGGAAAAGTGTTACATTATCCTCTAACTAAACCCGCCGAAGTTACTATCGGGCCTCTGCATACTAAGCATTCGTTTCTCTTGGCTGCAGCGGCTCCTACTAACTTGCTAGGGAGAGACTTGTTATGTAAAATGGGATGTGTCATATACTGTACTTCAGATGGTGTGTTCCTAGATATACCCGAGAGGGTTGCACATGAGGTACAGGACATATTGGACACCCCTCCAAGGTTAATGTTACACTCTCCTGTTATAGAACAAAGTCCATCTCAAGTAAAGGGGATGTTGCTGGAAATACCAGGTTCCCTATGGACCAGAGATGGACAGGACACTGGACTGATGGCAAACGTAGCCCCTGTCATGGTCAATCTAAAAAGTGGTAGGATAGCTCCAAAAATCCCACAGTATCCATTAAAACCGGAGGTGGAACTAGGGGTATATCCTGTTATTGAGAGGCTGTTACAACAAGGGATTTTAATTCGTACAGCCAGTACAGCAAATAGTCCCATTTTCCCTGTGAAGAAGAGTGGGGGGAGGGGCTATAGATTAGTCCAGGACTTAAGGGGAATTAACAAAGTTGTTGAGAGCCAATTCCCCGTAGTGCCGAATCCAGCTGTCATCCTCATGCAGATTCCACCGTCTGCCAGTCATTTTACTGTCATTGATCTATGTTCTGCTTTCTTTTCAGTCCCTCTTCACCCTGACTGCCAATACCTTTTTGCATTCTCCTACAGGGGAGTGCAATACACATGGACCAGACTACCCCAGGGGTTCATTGACAGCCCCAGTATTTTCTCCCAAGCCTTACATGACTGTTTACAATCCTTTCAACCCCACAATGGGTCTGTTCTAATTCAATATGTGGACGATTTGTTGTTGTGCTCTGATTCTTTTATGTCATGTTTACATGATACTAAATTGTTGTTGCTTCATCTTTCACAAACAGGGCACAAGGTGGCAAAGGATAAATTACAGCCATGTCAGACTAAGGTCAAATACTTAGGACACTGCCTCACTAAGGGGCTAAGACACCTGACAACCGACAGAATTGAGGCCATACAACACATGACCCTGCCGCAGAGCCAGAAGCAGATTCGTACTTTCTTGGGGATGTGTGGATACTGTAGGTCCTGGATCCCAGGTTTTTCTATTCTGGCATTACCATTGCAGGAGCTAGTCTCTTCCTCAAAACCAGAACGTGTCGTACACACAGAAGAGTCGGAGCAAGCGTTCTTTAATCTTAAAGATAGTCTGACAAAAGCACCTGCATTGGGAATACCTGATTATGAAAAGCCTTTTGAGCTATTTTGTACAGAAGCTGATGGCTGTGCAGCAGGTGTCCTCACACAGAAACATGGTGACGCTAGCAGACCGGTAGCATACTACAGTGCACAATTAGACAGTGTGGCAAGGTCACTCCCAACATGTCTTAGAAGTGTAGCAGCAACGGCCCTTCTAGTAAGTAAGAGTGAGGATGTAGTACTAGGACATAATTCAACCATCTATACACCCCATGCTGTATCAGCTCTGTTAAATTCAGCCCAAACCAGACATGTTTCTTCAGCTAGATTCACAAAGTGGGAACTAGCCCTGATGGCACCCTCAAACATCACCATCAAACGATGTAGCACCCTAAATCCAGCTACATACCTTCCGTATGTGTCTCAAGAGACACAAAGGGTGGGAGGTGAGGAGACCCTGGTTGATGATGAGTTAGGCAAGAATACTGACACGCATGACTGTATGGAACACCTGAATCAGACCTTTACTGCAAGGCCCGACATACGTGACACCCCCTTAGAAAATGTAGATTTTACGTTTTATACAGACGGAAGTTGCCATAGACAGACAGAGACAGGAGAGCTATGTACTGGTTACGCTGTTGTAGACGATCAGGATGTGGTAGAAGCTGAACCCCTTGGTCCACCTCACTCAGCCCAGGTGGCGGAACTAGTAGCACTAAGGAGAGCGTGTGAATTGGCAGAGGGTAAGTCAGCCAACATATATACTGACTCTAGGTACGCCTTCGGGGTAGTGCATGATTTTGGGGCCCTTTGGCGTCTTAGAAACTTTACGACAGCAGCAGGTACACCAGTGGCACACTCACAACACATAAAAGGACTTCTGACAGCGATACAGTTACCCAGAACAGTAGCCGTCATAAAGTGCAAAGCCCATACCTTTGAAGAAGACCCAGTGTCATTGGGCAACAACAGGGCAGACGAAGCTGCTAAATGGGCAGCAGGGCAACCTATGACTGTATCGACCGAGACTATGATGGTTTTTCAGACATTAGACACGCAGAAATTAATTGAAATGCAAGATTTGTGTTCCCTGCAGGAGAAGGCGGTCTGGAAGGCGAAGGGATGTGGTCAAGAGTCCTCAGGACTCTGGAGGGATGGACAAGGTAAGCCTGTAGCTCCCCGAACATACTATCCAAGCCTGGCTGAAGCAGCACACGGCCTGACTCACCTGGGTAAAGAAGGTATGTGCAAACTGGTGAGAGCATACTGGTGTGCTCCCGGATTTTCCTCTCAAGCTGGTAAGAAAGCAATGTCATGTCTTACTTGTTTGAGGAAAAATGTTGGGAAAACTATTCCAACTGAGCCATCCCACATCCCTCCTACAGACGGACCTTTCCAGGTAATACACATTGACTATATCCAATTACCACCGTGCAGGAATCTAAAGTATGTGTTAGTGTGTATTGATGTGTTTTCCGGTTGGGTAGAAGCATATCCGGCAGCCACTAATACTGCTGTGTTCACTGCAAAGAAAATTGTACAAGACTTTGTGTGTAGGTTCGGTATCCCTAGAATTATTGAAAGTGATAGGGGTACCCATTTTACTGGTGATGTCTTCCAAAGTATGTGTAAACTCATGGGAATCAGTAGCAGACTTCACACCCCTTACCGACCACAAGCCAGTGGTAAGGTGGAGAGAGTAAACGGTACTATCAAGAACAAACTAGGTAAGATAATGGCTGAAACTGGGTTGGCATGGCCTGAGGCTTTGCCGTTGGTCCTCCACAGCATTCGAACCACTCCTAGACCTCCTCTTAATCTGTCCCCCTTTGAGATACTGTTCGGACGACAACCTCATTTGATCGTGAGTCCACAAGACGACTTAAAGTGTAATAATGAAGTGACTGTACAATATCTTATAAGAATGAGTAGACAGCTGAAACAACAACAACAAAAACTAAAAATGCTGTCACCTGGTATGCCAGAAACGAACTGTCATGATGTTGAACCTGGAGACTATGTTATGATCCGCAATTTCTTACGTTCAGGTTGTTTAACAGACCGTTGGGAAGGCCCGTACCAAGTGCTGCTGACCAGTACTACATCACTGAAGGTTGCAGAGAGAGACACTTGGGTCCATTCCACCCACTGCAGGAGAGTCCATAATCCGGAGAAAGTGCAAGACAAGACTCAGACCGACGACATAGAGCTGTCACTTGTGAGCCTGTTCCGGGAGACCTAAAGCCTGCAGTTAAGACACCTGAACCAGAGACGTTGCCTCAGAACTATCTTTCCAGCGATGGAGTGGCGGTTTTTGTTTTTCTTTTGTTCCAGGATTTTCCTTGTTTTTACTTTTTCTAGGACATTCTATTTTTGTGAAGGAGAATGGAGGATGGAGGAGAGTTCTGGGAGTGATACGGATGAAATAGAGGCCGAAGAAAAGTTAATAGGATATCCTGAGCAGCCCATTATCAAACTTGGTCCAGGGGTTATGAAAAGGTCTGCTAGCTCAGGAACTCGGAGGCAGTGTGAGGGGCTATTGTCTGATGAGTATTGTATCTGCAAGTTCTGCAACTCCCTAGTTGACGAGAGATGCATCCAACGATGCCAGTCCCCCAGTACTCTGAATATAGGCGGGCATCCATTGGAGGATTATCACTCCCTGGTGGGTAAGGTGCTAAACCAAACTGAGTGTTGGGTGTGCTCTCACGTGCCTCAAGGGCAGCATAACATAGGACTAGTGCCATTCCCGCTAAACATATCCGAAGTACTCGAATTAAGGGGTGGGAGGCCCATAGAAGGGAGGTACAATAACACTAGGTCCCCTAGTCTGACGCTTCGACAATACTCCATAGGCAGATCGTTGCTGTGCCTAAACATATCTCATGCAAAGCGCCTGGAGAATTGGGAGGCTGACCTATCAGATCAGACAATGGCTCGCCACACTCATTTTAGAGAGAGACCCACAAGGTCACTACTAGGCAGGAATGCTGATGGAAGTCACAAGTTAGGGCGTATAACCAAACATAAGAAGGTATCTATTGGAAAAGTCTCTACAGATAAATGTGAAAATATCATTAATGCCGACACGTGTCTAGAGCAGATGGAGACACTAGGCATGGGTAGTTTTATCAAAACTCTGTGTGATATAATTCATGGGCATACTGTTCCTTATGTTCTCCCTGATGATGTGTATTTTGTTTGTGGGAGGAAAGCTTATTCCTGGGTGACTCCGAGTTCCAAGGGCTTGTGTTTCTTAGCTAAACTGGTTCCTGAAATCATGACTATTACTCATGAAAAAATGGTAGATATTCACAAGACTACATCACCACCATACATACACACACAGTATGAACACCGTGGCAAGAGAAATATGATTCCTGGTGAGGAACCCATAGCTACAAAATTGATTAGTGAAACTGCTGGTTTCCAAGTTATGGTTGCTCTAGATCTCACCAGGACCGCTCGGGGAACATTAAACTTTAAATATATCCAAGACCTAGCTAAATTAATAGATAATATCACCGAGATGTATGATGACACTTTCAGGTATACTGGAAGGGAGCTACAAGCGTACAAGAAGGAGTTGGTGCAACATAGACTGGTACTAAATTATCTCACCTCTATTACTGGTGGGTACTGTGTGACACTGGCCACCCAGTTCGGTGTCAAATGTTGCACGTACATTACTAATAATACGGAAGACCCTAAAGAGGTTATAGACCGGAAGATGGATGAAATTTTGCAGCTGAAATGGGAATTTCGAAAGAGCCATAATTCTTCGTTATATGAGGTCGGGGAAAAGGTGGCGGGTTGGTTCTCATGGTTGAACCCAGCAAAATGGTTCTCCGGTCTGGGGGAGTGGGTACAGGAAATGATTGCGAGTGTAGGTAAGCTCCTTCTCCTTATACTGGGTGTCATCTTAGCAATTGGTTTAGTTGTCAAATGTGTTCCTACTGTGTTGAAGTGTGGAAAACGGTCTCATAAGAGTAACACTGAGAAAGAGACTGAAAGGGTGGTACCAGATCCTGAACTTGAAACGGTGATTGGGTGATAGTTTATTACACTATCAAAGGGTGGAACTGTCGAAGTCAGCAAATTGGATAAAGTCATTTCAATTAAAGTCTAGCAAACTTGGTTGTCTTTGTCTGAAAAGATGCGTACGGTACGCTATGACGTACAAGGGCACGCTACGGCGTGAAAGGGCGTACGCATCCACTACACGTGGCAGCAACAGTAATTGGTCTTTTACCATACATTCGCACAAACACGCATACTTATAAAATAGTACACATTATTGGTAGTTGCAACACATAGTCAGTTATGTCGAAATATAGTAGTATTTATATGTTATATCAGAGTTACATGCATATTAGTGAAATACACAGAACGGGTTAAAGGAATAACATCATGAGTGGTATCATAATGAACCTTGTTACATATCCTACTGTTTGGTGCGCTCTGCGAGGGAATCGCAGAGTGCATACGCAAGTTATGAATGATAGGGAATTATGAACTACTTAAGACTAAGGAATTCTGGCGGGAAGAGCAGAGCATACACCCTGGAGAGATGACCCCCTCCTTTGGATTCCTTAGGATGAACCAGCCAATGATTGACGACCCCTTGGACATTCCTGAGACCCGGACCAATAGATGCAAGCCATACCATCTTCATTGTATTACTGTACTTGATTGTGTATATAAGCAGCAGCTTGTGATCCAGAGTGCAGACTTCTTGTCCCCAGACTTCAGGATTGAATGACTGCACTGGATCCAGAGCGCCTGCGATAAGTAACGGCTGTATTTACTATTACTTCGCTTGAGCATATTTTTTCCACTTATTGCGAATAAATCTTTGTGCGTTGGAAACACAAATCGAGGTTCGACAATCGTTATTGGTTAGCGACAATACGCACATTACATTGTGGTCATACATTTGGGTTGAGAATCATGTATCTAGGTGTCCTGATTCGCTTTTCACACAACTGGCAATTTGTCATACAGAGCAATGCTTGTGGAATGTAAAATAAGAAGTTTGTATGTTTTTTTTAATTGGTTAAAAAGAACAACATTATAACTAACCTTCTCATTTTTGTATATTATATTCTCTGCCCTTGCTAAGCCTCGAGCCATCTGGGAAATCCTTAAAGCATGAACATGCTCCCTCATGGCCCCAGCCAAGAATGGGGAAAGAAGCTGCACGGACCAGCCTTCTGGTAACAGGTGTAATACACTGGAAGCATCAAATTCCGTAGGGTGGTTATTCAACAAGTCTACAGCAGCCACAGTCAGTGCATTGTCAGGTGTGGACGGCGTGAGGTAGGAGGAGAGAAGGAGCTGGAAGAGCCCCTTGCGATAATGGGCCTCTCTGCCCTGGGAGTTCCACACACAATAACTTTCAGCCGCAGCAAAGTCTTTCAAACGGTGAACTAAGATTTCCAAAGCCTGCTCATGCTCTTCCAGCTTCCCATGTAATATTGCTCGTTCCCTGTGCATATCTGTGTCTTTGATTTTATCTAACAGAGGAGACAGACAGCAATCATAAGCAAACAGATAAAACGGAACTATATCCACAGACTGAAATGCATTATAATTTCCATAGATAGCAGTGACTAATTTTAGATAATGTGGATTTCTTGTACAATTCTTAAGCTATCTGTGCAACATTATATATATAAAATTATACAGAATGCTCAGAAAATACAATGGAAAATTCAGAGAGATCACTGAAACATACACAACTTGGAATTAAAGGAAGACTCTGGATGTAAATTACATACATGTATATAAAATGATTCCACACAATAGTGCCACAAGAGACACATTCTTCCTCTGCCACGCTTTGATGTGTTCTTGGTAACTAGTTGGTGCACACTCACCTATGAGCAGATGGACCTGGTACAGGTCAGACTGTTGCAGCAAGTTCTGAAATCTCTGATGTAGATCTTCCAGCTCAGTGTGATCTGTAGAGTTCCCTGACTTAAGGCGTAGGATTTCTTCCAGGTACAATATAGCCAAGTGCGTATGGTACTTTTCTTTCTGTATGTAGAAGCAAGAAATAATGACAGTATATCAGCCTAAACAGCCATAGAACACAATGTGAATAATAGTGGTTGTTGTACAGTTCTTTGCTGGAAGTCTATGGGATAACTATACGATCCCAATGTAATAGTGAATAACTGAGGAAAGCTCCTACATAACCAATACTATAACCAGTGCTATGTACATATTAGATTTTGTCAAAAGACATGAGCAAACAAATGCACTTGTATGGTCTGTATATATGTTCTATACACACAAAACATAGGTCCCTTCCACTTCCCTTACAACAAAACTATGAATTTCTACACAAATTCATTTATAACTGAATCATTAAAGGTAAAACACAGATATGAGGAACACTTCATAAAACATGCGAGATAAATAAATGGCGTTAAGAACCTGTTACATTGGGATAATTGAATGATACATCAATAAACCCATCAAGGCCGAAAGGGAGTTGTACCCAACAGACCTATTTTCACAGCCTATTTTTTAGCCTAAGTGAATGCTATATTGTTTACTTCATTTTGGAAGTACACCAATGGCTCACTCACATTGACAGCTTATGTACGCTGGCAGAAAACACACACACACACACACACACACACACACACACACACACACTGAGAAAGTCACAAGTCGCACACATGAACCTCATCCAAGTCAACTGTGCAGTGAGACCAGACAAGCAAATAATAGAGGAGTTGTAGAAAAAAATGTGTTTCTTTGAACCATGAAGCCGATGTTTCCTGCTGCAATTGGAATGTCAGCACTTCATTGTAAGTGACGTACAGTAAAGTAGTGCTGACAACTTGCTTGACTGTGTGACAGGAGCCAGAACTTATATAGGCCACAAAGACCACAGTAAGAGTAGAAAGCAATGCTCAGTGTGTGGAAATGGCAGTAGGAGGACATCAGATGCTATAGAATGAGAATCAAGGAGCAAAGATTTGTTTGTCTAGTGACTGTTTCCCTGATTAGATTTATCCCATAATATTCATTTCATTGGACCATTACCTGAATCCTCTTTTCCATGACTAAATATTCCAGGTAGATTAGTAAAGCCTTGTGGTACTTGCAGAGATAGTCAACAGTCTTATCTGGACAGAAGCCGTTCTGCAGGTTCTCTTCCGACGGCCGCTTGGTAAATATCTGAACCCCAATCTGTAAAATGTCATAAGTGATTATTTCAAGATGAAATACATGAAATCCAGAGATTAACACTAGAGTGAGAAAAACGCTTTCTATATGCAAATATGCAGAAACTGGCGCCCGCATATACAAAATATAAATGCAGAATGGTGTAGTCCACAATCTATACTACCTGCCGCAACATCATCTGCTCACTAACATTATCCTGTAAATATGCTGCAAGTAATACTTAACCAATCACACATAAATATAAAGTCATTAGTCAGCTGACAGAACTATAGTAAACCAGGGTGTGAACCACCACTCAGAAAAACAGGGTGCGTTGCACAAGACTGACAGACAAGAACAACAGAGAAATAGACACCATAAATGTGTTTCTAGCATTACCAATGCACATGCTATCTGTTAATGAGTTGATGAACATATGTATTGCGGATCACAACACATCACTACAATTTGCTCAGACAGTTAGCTATAACATGTTTGTGGCCTTTTTTGGAAATTTAAAATTTAAAAAAACAACAGCAACAAAGACTGTAAACAATAATTCTACAAATAATGGAGATGACATGTTCATATTGCAGACACAAAAAAGAGTAAAACTAAATTACCCATCCTCCAGTAATATATGTCTCTCTACTATTTCTAAGTGCCCCTGGCATGAGTAATGTATTACTGACAGATAGCTGCTTGCCCTTACTGAACGTCTGCATTGCCCCCCACCACTTACTAAACACAGCGCATGTGCCAACTTATAGAAGAGGTGGAGACGCAGTGGTCTGACCATTATGTCCAGACCATAAGTGTAACAAACGGTATACCAGCACTTCTAGATCCTTCACAAATGCGGACAGTCTTAACCCAAGCTGAGAACCACAAACCTGCTCACTTTTCTGCAAAACCCAGTCTGCATATTGCCACACCAGCTGCTGGTCCTTGGAGAAGGTCAGGAAGTCCACTACATACTCAAACAGGTCCGGCCGGGTGTTGTCTTCCAGGTCACCATTCACAATCCTTACCCAAGTCTGTAAGAAAGAAAACATTAAGAGCTTTCTCACATGTTTGAACTTAATGTCTGGAGCTACGGCATCTTAAGGGTTAAATTAATTAAAGTTTTGACCGTCATAGTGAGCTTACATAAAATGTGATTGCCAATGTGTTAAATTTATAAATAAAAATATATTTTAACTCATCCCAGAAGGGAATCAGTGAACAGCCTGTGTTGTGGTGCCGAGGGTCTGCCCATCCCTGGTGGTCCGGCGTAGGGGCTGCTGCTAAACATTGCTTACTAGCGGCCTCAACTTTAACCCCAGCTGGTACCCACAGAACAGCAACACTGGACGGACTGCTGATGGCGCTTGCTGGATTCAAATCAATCCAGGAGACTTGTTTCCTGGGAGTTTCAGAAGGCAGAGTGCTACATTGGAGCTTGGAGGGCTTCAGTAGCGGGAGCAGGAAGACTGCTGCCTATAGGTCTTGCTACAATCCCTCTATAAGCACAGTTGGCCTGTAGGGGGTGCTAGAATCCATAGGATGTCTCCTAGATTACTTTGAGTCAGGTATTTAAAGAAAAATCTCACTGGGGGCATCACAATGGTATGCAGTTGGTGCTGCTGAGTGTCTAGTTGCAGAGTAGCACTAGTAGGAACGGTCAGTAACAACAGGTTACTGAAATTAAGATAAACCTTAAAACAAATCTGTAAAAACAACCCACAAAAGGGTGGCAGAGTATTCCGGTCATAGAAAGCCTACAATATAAATGCAAAACTGTACACTAAATTTGTCAGGCACAGTTCCCACCCAATGAAACTTGAAATTTAGTGTTTTTGATACCTGGAACAGGCAGGCAGAGAGGTATGGATACATTTAATGTGAAAATTGAGTATGCCTCATTAACTGTGTCCAAGCCACCTTCAAACCACACTCAAAACAGTTGGTCCCAACTCACATCTGAATACATTTTAAGCTCCAACGCGGTCCACTGCATGTGAAACTGACACTTTGCTTCTTCGGCTATCAACAAGCAAATGTAGTTGTCATATGGATCAACAATCGCTACAACTACTGCAGTGCCAGGTTAAAGTAGTTCTCTCTAGCAAATGCACATATATAAACTAAACCTTACTGAAATTGTTAAATAGTCAGTGTCATCTACCATAGAACTGCTTTTCCTCCCAATGACTATGGTCCTTGATGACTAGCTCAAATTGATTATAAGTTATAAACGATCAGTATGCAATTATTTAGGCCAATACAGCAGTCTGCTCTCAACAGGAATGTTTTTTGCAGCTCTTAAAAACAAAACAAAAAACACATTACCAAGAGAAAGCCCAAAGGTCATGAAAAAACTATATAAAATACCTTAACAAATATTGTAGTTTATCCTTCATAGAGTGAAAAGTCGAAAATGCTTCTTGTCACGAACTTACAAAGTAGCAATGATTAATGCATTAATGTAGCCATCTTAATGACATGTTAAAATAAACTAATTTATGAATATAGAGATACTTATCATTATACCCATTTATTAAGGCAATCAAGAGAAAAGAATAAAAACAGAAAATTCAAGAACATACAAGTTAACAATAAAAGTACACCAAACTCACTCATTATATCTACATAAAAACGAAGACTTTGAATAACAAATCATACACATTTGATAAAATTACCTGAAGAGCAGTTGCATCTTGCTTGTTGTAGTGATACAGTAGACCAAGTGCAAAATACCTGCAATAAACAGACTGAATTACCACAGTATATGTAATAGTGTTTTGTATGTGTAGACTACAATAATTTGTTAAAAACATCAGATTACTGAAATGGCTTCAGGGTGTTGGGGAAGTTTGTCAAGGATTCTAGGCAACTATCTATGGGCTAGGCGAGCCATGTACATGTATATAACAAATATAGGTATAGGGTAGTAGAATGGATAGGAAATTATTGCTATCGTCTTTGAAATGAAGAAACTATATGACCGCTTTGAAACATGCAAAACAGATCAGAAATAAAGCAAACTAGACTTCCAAATTGAAATGTTCACATACATACCATAAAGGTAGAATATATAATTATGCGGTAAGCTGAGTTTCCACTGTAGTCCTGCTAAAAAGTAAAATATAACCTTTCCACTACCGACATCTAGAGCTCCTCCCACACCTTTAAGTCACTGTCATAGTGGGATATTACATAGGTCAAAACAGAGAAAGCAGTAATTTGAGCTGCTGATACATCACTGATTCTGCTCCTCTGTAGAAATCCATCAAGCTCAGCAATACACATCCTTTGATTCATTTCAAATACTCCGAAAACTCTTAATTTCATAGAAGCTTACCCGTCAGACCATCCTTCCCACAATATTCATTCAGTACAGTTTCAACTTGTTGAATAGGGACAATCTTTACCCTTTGTATCACTTTATGCTGATATTTAATGAGAGATATCTTAATGTCTGTGTACCTCTTAGAAATGATACAGTGTTACTTAAATAATTGTGGCTTTAAATACAGAAACGTACTTCCCCCTTCCTGCCCTCCTACAGAGCTGTTTCGTCTCTCCTATAATCCAGTATTCCATACTCAGCAGATCATGTATGGCAAGGCATGCCTAGAACTGTAGTCCTGTCATTGCTCACTGTCTACAGAAAGCAGCCATTTGTACCAAGCAGTGGGTGCAAACTGTGTACAACTCTGCAAGTTTGGTCAGAGAGTCAAATAAAGCATTGGTATAAAAGGTATTTAGAATTATTGAAATAAAAAAAATAAAAAACCTGCCAGAAGAAGTGTTTAGTTAAATGTACCCCAAGTGATTCTGGGAATATAACAGTAGTACTTTTGCAATGACAGCAAAGCCATACAGCAGTGTTTTAGTTATGTAATTAAAAATCAAGTGCCAAAGCGTGTAATAAAGACTATGTGGGCAAATTCAATGAGAGCAGAGAACGCTAAAATTGCCGAATTTGAGGGGAGGCAGGACACGTTGGACCCAAAATCCCTAGCAATGTAGCTTCCACAAGAAATACTCATCATTAGGACTTATTTCATCAGGATAGAGGACAAAGTGCTCCTAAATCTGAACATGTGGAAGGTCAGAAGAATTTGAGATTGGATGGTCACAAAGAGAAATTTAGGGCACAGCTCACTTTTTGTGCTTCTCCAGCCAGGCAGCACTGTCTGCCATTTCACAAGCATTGTCCGAGACCAACAGATCCAGGAGACTTTCATGATCTGTTTCTGCATACAGTTTCAGCAAGGCCGTGTCTATATCTTCCTGGTAACCGTTTGCTACCTCCGTGCAGCGGATTTCACTTAAATAGGTCATGAGAAAACGTTTGCACTTGGTGACTTTCTCCTGGTCGCCTCGGGTCAGCTGGTTGAGATCGGCATATTCATGCAGCGGAGGGTGTGCCCGGATAAACGCAGAGGATGACGGTAGCAGCAGAGGGTAGAGAGAGATTAGTTCCCGCATATCTAGGCGACTGGTTCTGCAAAACCAAATCAAATGAAATAAAACAGAAATAAACACACATACTATAATTTAAATTGATGATAAAGAACGGAAGCATTTCATGAGAATTACTAAAACACTACTGTCCCATCCTATAGCAAGATGAAAATATTCCCAGCCAGTGTGCCCCAGTGCCAGGCTGGAAATGCCACAAGAATGTAGGTGTGTTAGGTGAAAATTTTTGAGACAATGGGGGCGATATGTGGAATACATTTCAATAGACAGTTAAAGAGATGAAATGGCATAGTCATTCCTAGACCCAGTTTTACCAACTGTAACAGTTTAGCACAGGTGTCGACATACAACACAACTTCTATTGTTCTAGACAATACAACATGATAACCTTATGTTTTAATTTAAAACCTAATTTTGTCAGAAAAATGAACTGCCACAGACATACAGGCCTTAGAAAAGACGACACTGGAAACAATCAATGAAAATATATTGAAATCATATATTGATATCACTGAAATAGTCAACTACCCTTTTTTAATTTACTTAAAGCTTTAGGAATTTATATATATATATATATATATATATATATATATATATATATATATATTTATTGATAAAAGTCCCGTAGAATCAAAATAAAAAATAACAGACCTTATTTATGTCTTTATTTATTATAATGATCCAACACTGAACTGTCCAGCCTATATTGGATAATCTATGTTAACCTATAGATGAAGTAATTTGTGACAGTTTCATTACCAACAATGGGCCAGAGTTGGATGTAAGTTAAACCGTGAAATACAGTAATCCACATTGCCGCCATGTGTAGGCACAGAAAAATGAATTTAACATAACATTTAACGAAACTTGCAGCTCTCTATGCCTGGAAAGGCAGATCGGTGTTGGGCTAATGCAAGTAGAGTACAGCAGTGGCATATACACGCAAGTATAGCATGCCCCCTGGATACGGTGTCTATAAAGACCTGGTCACACCTTCTGATATGAAGGATAGGCTGGTGTACAAGGCTGCATCCATAGGTAACTTTAGTATTATATAAAAAAAAAAAAAAAAAAAGGAGATCCCTTCCACCCGTCTCCCCAATAAGTAATCCGTACCAGTGCTATGGTCTGGGTTGGTTAGCTATAAAAAGGGAGACAACGAGCGTGGGATCTGAAAGGGGCAAGTATCATGATTCTCTTATATTGTTTTTACTTTTAATTTATTTTGACTATTTCAGGAAAGCTGATTCCTTAGGTAAGAGGGCGTTTAGGGAGTGTTTATTTTAATTTGAAGTGTTTTAAAATCTATATCTGTGATCCTTTTCACTTAGGTACTATTGAGAACTACATGTTTCAATGGGCCATGGTGCCAGGACATGCTGGTGCTCGTAGTTCCACAAGGGATAAATAATGGTCTTTTAGAAAGCTGTGGTTTCCTCATTGGCATTTTCAATCACACCGCTCTTGCTCAGTATTGAACACAGACACTAGATAATGGCAGAGTCCTCCAGATACAGCCAATATACTGTATACTTGTGCTTGGTGCGATTGTTGTTGGAGGATCACTCCTGGTAAAATTACACAGTAGTGTTTTATTCCCACATCTTCTGCCTGGTCTAGTTTTATATTCCTTTCCAACCTCATGAGCTAGCAATCTTTTTCTCACGTTTTAAAAAATCTCTTAACTGGGACATTATTCACTTCCAAAACCTGCCTAAATGTGACAACCATTTTTGGATTTTACTATAGAGAGCATCCTTGGCATGAAGAACGCCACCATGTATTAAGCTGGGTACACACCACAGGGGTTTCAGACGATTATCGGGCCAATCACACAATAAACGACCGTTCGGCCCAATATCGCATTCGTGTGTACGCTCTAATGATGACCGGTTATCGCTCCAAAGCATATTGTATCGTTTCATTTCATTTTAAAACCAGATTAAAAATGTCTTTCAAAGATGGAGCAATGTCGTTCCAATTATAGTATATGTGTGTGTATGCACTCAGGATCGGCAGTGTCCATAGATCTCTATGGAGTGTGCAGAGTCACAATCTTTTCAGCCAATGGTTTTCTGTAGTGTGTACACCCAGCCTTACAGTGTGAACAGGGGAAGGAAAGTGATCACAGGGATCAATGATTCCTAGGTAACCAGCTGTTTTACAAAATGTAGACCTTACCACAGTACTTGTAAAAGGAATTAAAATAGAAAATAGTGCAAACCAAGCCTTAATGTTAGAGCAATGAAAATAATGCAGAAATATAGATTATGTTGTAGGCTTTACAGGGGTCTTGGACATGACCTTTTACACACAGAGTATAACAAATATTGCAAACCTAGTCAGTGTTGTGTGAAAATCCTATGTTATGTACTGTCATTAAGGCCGCAGAAGTAGCAGCTTGTGCCATAAAGTCAGATAAAAATGAGTAAGAGATACACGTCCGGTTATTTTGGGGGTACAGACCCCATCTGGATCAAACATTTGCACTGTGAGTAGTGTGGTTCTTAATGCGGTATAGGACATTACTTTTTCGAATGCCACAACAAACGACTAATGCCGTTACCACATGAAACAGTATTATGCATCTAACTATAACAATGTGATAACACGTTTCTGCCACAGATACACAAATATATTCAATCCAAGAGAAATGATAACTTACCTGAATAATTCTTTTGCTTCTAAAAACTGAAGCTGAGCAAATTGTATAAATCCAGCCTGCTGCAGGATTCTTCTGTACATAACCTGAGGAAAAAGTCTTTTCACTGGTCTGCATACTGAAAATGGCAGCATTTCAAAACACTGAAAGCCTTACCAATTTATAGGAGACCTCCACTCAAAGAGAACTTTCCTTTAAACCGTCATAGATCATCTCACCATCGTACACACAGCTTTAAATGGTGTCTAATGTTATAGCAACATAGCTGCTTAGTTTCCAATAATTGACCATAAATGTGGGTGGTTTTCAGAAAGACATTATGCTCTTAGACAGGTCGACAGCTCTCATGCAGTCAGACAGAGACGGAATAAAAGTGGAATCTCCTTTATTTCAACTTGTTGTAAAGGATAAAGGAAGCTCCACTACAGTAAAACTCTTTGGGGCAGATTCAACTGTCCTCGATGTTCCTGAGAACACTGCGGATGCACTTTTTCACCGTTACTATGGTAAAAAGCAACGCTGAGTTTTGCTCAAATCTCTATGGGGCGCGAGTAAAAATCAGTGTTGCTTCGGTCAAAAAATATCCGCGCAAGATGTCTCACAGCCGTTCCAGAGGCACCTCGCGCAGATATTTAGGGAACTGAATCTGCTCCTTAGTATTCCCATGCTCATAGCGCCCAGACTTCAGTCCTCTAGCTATCAAGGACTTTTAGAGCCGTAGAGACAGCACAGCCTTTTTGAATAGTTGTAAAAGAATAATTAAGCTTGGACAGGTGACAGGTGTCACAGCCATCCAATGAGGTTGTGGGTGGACTTAAATGGGATCTCCAAATTTAGAGAATTTTATTGTACATGCAGATTTGTTTGTTTTTGGTGCCCTTGTATATGAAAACAGGTAAGTTCAGGTGTGTGCTATAAATACATTGTTTCTGCTCAGCACAGTAAATAAAGGTGACTTTTCCTTTAATTATTTAGTTGCAGCTTTAGAATAGTTCTACGAGACACAAGTCTCTCTTGGCCTTCAGCAGCTGGAGGACTGTGGGAGCCATATGTAGCGACAGAGGTGGAGGGAAACCAGCGCTAATTTAGCCAAATTAAATATAAAAAATACCAAATTCCAATTTAGTTCAGTGCCTCAGTCTGGCTGAAAAAGAGCTGACATAATTGTCATTCTGAAAACCACATACAGTATAGAAGCTGTAATGACCTTACCTACTACAATCTGTGTGCACATCTCTAATAGGATGTGGCTATCAATACTGGAGCAAGTTTGAGAGGTGTCTATCTCAACGTTTCTGCCAGCGCTTTCTACAGTGGGAAGTCTTAAAGGGACCACTCAAAATATAAAAGGGATTCAATCACATTTAAATAGACTGTATTTTTTTAAAGTGAACATTTTATATAAATATACATATTTGCTCTAGGTATGTGTATATATTTTATATAAATAACTGATGTGTAAACAGGATAAAAGCATGGTAGGGACTACAAATAATATTGTATTATTAGTAAGGAGACAATTTTGTTTAAAAAGAATATTCTACAATACTATGGGAGATAGAAAGTCCACATGCTTTTAAGCAAAAGCGAAACAAAAACATTATTATTCTAAAAACATTAAGAAAAATGAAAATTAATTAACCTGAAATTTCTCCTTTGGGATATTGCGTCGGGCTCCCTTGGCAAGCACAAGAGCTTCTTCTACTCTCTGGTTTGATAGAAGGTCCTGGATCTGTTTTTCCAAAGGCAAGGAAATTAAAACATACACTCCATTACCAGTCGCTACGATCACCCTCCCTGCAAAATATAAGGTACAAAAGTGAAAGAATATTTAATTTATGGTAACTTTGTTGTTTTGCACTGCAAAAAAATATATAGATTTCTAATGAATAATTTAACACACAATTAACAATTCACTTAACTATTTGTAGACCACATAATAAACATTTACAAGAAAAAAAAAAAAAAGAAAGAATCCAACTATAGTATACTGTTAATTCATGCTTTTGTATCCACAAGACCAGATTACTGACTGGAGTAAGAGCAGCAGTGACTGCAGCTGGGACAAAATATAGTGTCCATGCTGCTAAGCAACATACCCTATTTCCCCATACTACCAGTACTTCCTGCCCTGCACTGCCTGCCTGTAGAATGGACACTTTGGGTCTGATTCATAAAGGAACTTAAATTAAGAAGTTTCTTATTTAAGTCTCCTGGACAAAACCATGTTACAATGCAAGGGGTGCAAATTAGTATTCTGTTTTGCACATAATTTTCATGTAGCACACAAATATCAACTTTACATTTCAGTGTACAAATAAGCCATCAAGTATTTGTGTGCTACATGAAAAAACAGTCAGTATTTAACTCATGTGCAAAACAGAAAACTAGTTTGCACCCCTTGCATTGTAACATGGTTTTGTCCAGGAGACTTAAATAAGAAACTTCTTAATTTAAGTTCCTTAATGAATCAGGCCCTTTGTCTTAAGATTGGCCAATTAACTCTTTAAACTCGAATAACCAGGGCCCCAGTTACTTGGAAAAATAAAATTTGGCACCTCATAACACCAAGCATTCTTTATAGTCATATGGGAGAGAGAAACTAAAAGTACCCAGTTTACCTACAGCCTTTTAGAGCTTGTGTGTTCCATCGTGCTGTACTATCACTGCAGAACTCTCTATTCTGTAATGTGCAAGAGGCACCTTCTCTAGAGGGATATAAGGAAACACTTACCCAAGTTTTTAAACTTTTCATATACATGATTTCTGTAATAGAGCAGATTCAGGATTTCAGAAAGGTGCAATTGGGTGTAGGCAGCATCCAGTGGGTCACCTACTGGTAATTTCTTAAGAACAGCACAGGCCAGAAACAAGGCACACAGACTGGGATCAAATCCCTTTGCGAGGGTGCAGGCTGGTGCTTAATTCTTTGGTGCGTATGTGGGTGGATGTTATCATAACACAGACTGGTGTATAATTATTATATGTAGTGGACAGGGTGACAAGAAATAGTTTTGAATTCATTTGTCAAGGCCTGTGTGAGTTACACAATTTGAAGGCTGTTAAGTGTTCCATAAGGTGGTCTAGAATGGATACACAACAATGCTCTTTTTACTTAAACACATCAGCAGTGCTGGTGCTGAAGAGACTGAACAATCTGCACATTTTAGTTGTACTTAACTACAGATAAGTGAACTGTAATAGGTTATGATTTCACAGGGCTGGTGCTGTTTAAAGTAAAAAAAAAAAAATAATTGATAGAACTAAATTTTGATGGGATCTGGTCAGCAGAAAAGAGAAATGACAGGCACACTCGCCACATGTAATACAACAGTACCCGTACAAAGTCCATTAGACATGTAACCTTCGGAAGGGCACTAGAGGAGGGGGAAGTGTTATATAGTCTTCACTCTTTATTATAGTGGAAACAAGCCCAGGTTTATTTTACTTCTAACAAAGTACACTGTATATGGTAATTATTTACTGTACCTTAAACAGTGCAGCTAGGTCTGGGGTAAGGAGATATATGGAGGAGACTGGTTACATTATTGCTTCAGGAACTGGCTTTCTACTAAATAATGGTTGAGCTGCAGTGTTCCAGCAATATACTATTGCTGCTTTGTAAATGGGGACTGGGTAGCCCGATTCTCCAGTGGGTGATATTTATCCAGCAACTTGTTTGTGAATCAGTACTAATTCGGAAATTAATTAGATGAATCATTAAAATTCAGCCAAATTTCAAAATCATTGAAATTGATTTACTAATAAGCAGTAAAGAGGGAAAAAGTTTGGCAACAACGCCCTGCAATCTTCCATGTCTCATTTACGCTAAATAAATATATACTTCTTTTCTTCATACAGACAGAGCCTGATCAGTTAAAAAGAGGAAGGAAACAAGAACACATACTACTGAAGGAATAAAAACAACAGTAACAAGATAAGATAAAGGAAACACACTCTTCCTGTTTCAATACGGGAAAAAGTAGTAGAGGAAGCTCAGTGAGGACACACTGGTTTTTAAAGTGTCATCCTTACGATGATGGAAATAATGCTACATATGGTAGTTCCCAAATCACTTATTACTGTTCTCTTGATTACAAATTTTTATTCAAACTACATCAGCGACTGTAATCACCCAAAAAGGTGAGCTATGTTTGCCACCCAGCAACATGCCAGTTGAACTGAAAGCTACAATATGATTTACAGTCATTTCTGAACGATCCAAAAAGTCCCATGTCAACTGCACCTATGGTACTATTATTATTATTAAGAGACTTGTGTTTACTGATGGAGACTCTCCTGACAGCACTGTAAGGATAGGTCACAAACAACTAACCAACACATGAACACTGCTGTACTAAAGACTGACTTGAGAGCAAACAGCAGTGTTTGTTGGAGACCAAACTTCCAATTTCTAGCAAGTTTGTTTTCTTTTGTATTTTTAAGCCTAGTTTACTTTTTACTGGTCAGGAGGTGAACAAGCCGTCATGCTTCTAGTATTTTATAACTTGAATTTAACTTTATAGCACTGGGAAATGTATGAATACTAAAACGAACATGAATATTATTACTATTACTAGCCTCTCGCCATGTAATACTGCAGTACACTGATAAATAACCAAGAAACCACAGTGATTCATGGCTGTTACCTTCAAAATCCTGCAGGATGATGCCTTCTTTGAAGGGCAGACTCTGTTTCTGTTGCTGGTCCAGCATGCTGTGCACCGTGATGAACTCTTCATCCATAGCCAGCACGTAAGGGAACGATACCGCAGCGCCAATTACATTCTCCGACCAACGAACTGGGGCATGTTGGGAGATGCCGGCAACTGTGGCAAACATGCCTGGCAAAACAACAAATAAACGGTATAATTTTGTATACTGAATTATAAATAAAGTATAGATAGCAACAGCAGGAACTAATCTATACAAAAAAAGGGTCAGGCTGAAATCTAGAATAAGGAAGCACATCTTTAGAGAACAGGTAATAAAGCAAGAGAATAGCCATCCACTTGGAGAGATTGAAAACGTTTAAAAATGGTTCTGAATCAACTATCAAAATAAAACCATGTGGGAGTATCATCTCAGTGGGGAATAGAAGTGCTGCTATAAAAGTGCAGACTCTCCAGGTATGTTTGTATGTAACTGGGAACCTGAAACATTCCTTTTTGCATGTGTGGTGTGTAGATATTTAGGGATGTGCCTTATGTAAAATGATGGCTGTAGCATATAAAATATATTATAAAGCCATAATAACAAGTACTGTATACCCAGTGTCTCCACATTATACAAAGATCCCCTGGCCAGTGCACCCATATTATACCAGCACCATACACCCTTCCCCTCGGGTTTATAAATAAATCGTAAAAGAAGTACTAAACTGATATTGACAGTTTCCTTGATTAAAATAAAATAAAAATCTAATAATATTCAAAAGATTATGTAAAAGTATTTACAATTGCAGTGCAGGGGAGTGCAACCTTTGTTCCATTATTACTATGTCACATCTAGAAGTCCATCTTTATTTCCAAGAAAAAAATGTTTTAATACACATATTTGTGCATGTTACTTGTATAATGATATAATAGTAACATGAATTTAGGTGTAATGGGGTCCTTTAACAATTGCCATTTTATTGATATTTCACATTAATGTATATACCCACACCAGTGTCCTCAAATTATACCAGGCAGTGCTCTGACACAGAGCTCAAAGGACTGGACATCTGACACCAGAGTGATGACCAACATAATGATGTCACTATTGAACCTGTAGACCCCTACTTTGCATCTTAACAAGAACACGGAAAAGCAGCGTAAATCAGAGGTCTATTGCTCTAACCATGATCACTGCAGTTTAAACTACCCAATAAAATCCCCTTTATTTCTGACATAGTGAGACAGCCACGGAAATTTCTTTTGATCTATAATACTGTCCAACCAAAGTTCATTTTTGGATGGTCAATTTGGCCAACCATTATAACATGACTTCATATCTCTTGGGTCATAAACATACCATTTTATAAACAATTAACCAGATTTTTAGTAACTAGAAAATATAACTGAAGTATAAAGTTTAGGATTAAAAGTCCATAAGAAAGACTGTAATGTTGCCATGTTAATTGTATGCATAATAACCAGTGTCACAATGAATAAATTATGGAATATTTCCGTGCCAGTTAATTCTAATACTAGCAATGAGGGTATAACATTAATACACACTTTCTCAATACCCCATATACAGATGGCAACACTAATTTAATTCACTATAAAATTTGGTTTTAACAATCAACTAATTGAGTTAGATGTGCATGTAACATCCTGCTGTAAACATTAGGAGTAAAACTGAATTACTACTAAAAGGCATAACTAACACTAGTATATTTCACTCAGAGTCTTTCGTGAAACCAGATACATTGCTCTCCATTAGATAGCTAAACTAACCAGATGCACAATTTTTAATAAGGTTAACACAATGTAGTTTTCAGATGTATTTAAAGCTCTGTACACCAAAACAAAGCTGTAAATATTGAACATGAATCTACATGCTGAATGGAGAACATGTACCCAGCAATATGGAGAAAATTAGTTTTCTGTGGCCATACCAATAGAATAGAACTGCATTCTGAGACAATAGCCAATATACTGGACAAAAGGCAGCTATTGTCCAGAAACAATGTAGTATTCTGCTGATATCAGCACAACAAATGGATATATTATACATCTAAAGTAGAGACAGATTCATTTGTAGGGGCCGGAAAATAAAAAGCTTGCTTAAACATGTAAAATACGTAGAATTTACAACAGGAAAAGAGGAACTTCTATGCAGTCATGCCATAATGCAAAACATTGTTAAAGTCATGATGAGGTCAGAAGTGTATCACTGAAAAGCATTGCCATCCTATGAAGTGGGAGTGATCATGTCACATAGGGAGTGAGCCATGCCCGTTCCCTTTATCACATTTCCCCTCCACCCCACCCCTGCAGCAGACTATTCTACCCTCTCCACCCAACAACAGGTCAGACTTCTGCCTTTCCCCACATAGCAGCACATTAACCCATATCACCGTTGTAGCAATTCATTTAATTGCTTAAAGTCCGCATAAGAAGTGAAACTTGGGGGTATATTTATTAGAGAAAAATCCTATGAGAGGCTATGTCCCATACATGAAGGGGTTACTGCCAACAACAGCACTGCCATTAATGATAGCAACCTGCGCAGGCAGTTAAGCTGGGTACACACTACAGGTTTTTCACCCAACTATTGTGCCAATCACACGATAAACGACTGTTAGGTTGCATTAGTGTGTACATTCCCACAATCATATTTTATCGTACCAAAGCACATCGTATTGTTTCATTTGACTAAAAATCATTATGAACGATGGAACGATGTCGGGCAAATTCTGCAGCGTGTCTGCACTGACGACCAGCAGTGTAGAAAGATCTCCATAGAGCTTACAGAGTCACAATCTTTTCAGCAGATGGTTATGAGAGATGAAGGTAACTCGTGTAGGTGTGTACACATGAATCGGCATGCTGGTCATGACTTTCAGTTGTTGGTAAAATCGTTAAAGATATCGCATCGGGAGAAATTTTCTGTAGTGTGTATCTAGATTTAAATTTGCTGGTTTTGGCCTCATTGTCAAGCTGCATGGGACTACATATACATCCACAATACTTGTTCTATTATCACTATCTCAGGATACCTGTGAGACTTTCTTGACAAATTGTGGTGATAAGAGATTTACCACATAAGAGATTTACCGCCGCTTGTTAACAAATTGGCCCCTTAGTTTCCCCAAGTAAGAGATAGAGAATCTCCTGCTTAGACAATTACGGACATTGCTGGGCCCACCAAATAGAAAGAGATCAAGTAAGATTTTGTTATATTGTTCACCTCACCTAACTCCACTGTTTATCGCTTCTCTGCCTTTTGGCTAAGATCAAGTGCAGTTGTGGCAGAGCTGCACTTAGTCCTCTGGCCAGAGAGGTGGATATGCCACTTTTGAAAGCCTGGGACAATTGTGCCTTTGAAGTGGTGACCCGGGGATGCCAAAAATCATGAGCAAGAGCCTTAGTACAGTGATCACGTGATTATGTTGGCACCTAAACACTTTTGACCATTTTATTTTAGCACCACCCTTATTGTTTGCCCTATTTATTTTTCTCAACGTTTGTCACTTTCACTTTTATGCTTTTGCATTTTTTGGATTTTTTTGGGGTGCGGGTAGGTCCTTATGGGCTCCGTTCCTTGGAAAATCTAGTGGGGGCTGTGTGGCCCTGAGGTTCCGGCCCCCCTGAAAAAATCGTTTGTCCTTCCTTCCGGGGGTTGGACCAGTTGTCGAGCCCTGGGTGAAGCTTCGGCAGATCCCAAGGACTAAAGGGGCTCCCCTAGCCTTGCCCCCTAAGGGTCCTTTTAGATCTGGAGGTCGGGGACTAGGGCCCTTCCTCTCTAGAGGAGGATCCTCATACTGCATCCCTTGTGCACTTTTTTATGGTTTTGCACCTTTTTTGTGCACTTTGGATCATGAAAGCACGTTCCCAGGCTTAAGAAAAACATAAAACCTCCACTAGTAAATTTTTTTTAAAAAAAGGTATGCTATTAGGTGAATTCCCAGAGTGTTCATAATGTGTGCTGTGTACACAACCCAGCAAACAGCCAAATGCTATGTGCTTGTGTGCTGCCTGTGAGCTTCTATTTAGGTATATTGCTTAAGAATGTTAATGTAATGTCTACCCTTCAGAGAGATCTATTGTCCAAGCAACCGTTGTTTATTTGTAACGTCCTTGGATATAACAATAAGCAGTTATACCATACATCTGTGCATTGCATTCAACTGTAGCTACACAGCAGATTTCTGTCTTATCTAAGGGCAATAAAAATAAAGATGTCTGCTTGTGCTAGTGGTAAAAATAACCTGAAAATGTTGAAGCCATTCCGAAAAAAAATATTTTGGGGGAAAATGTAAATATATGCGCTACTTACCACCTTTTACTGCTGTAAAGTCACATTGCTACTATAAGAACATGAAATGCATTGCTGATAATTACGTTTACTCATAGCATTAGATTTGGTACATTTATTACATTTAAAAGTATGGATTACTCCGAAATTTTATAAATGTATTCATTTTACTTTAAACAGTTTTCATTTTTATCACAAATGGAGATGCAAGTTGCTGAAGTTACGATCATAGTAAAATGTAGTTATTATATAAATAATAAAGTGTGGGACATGAGTCATTGAATAAAATAATTGCCACACCGTGAAACGGTTGTCTCATCAGTCTAGTTTTCTAAACCATCACTATCAGCAGTTTCTGCTTTTTCATTTCACCATCATCATGAACTTGTGAAAACTGCAGATTAGACTGGATCTAGACAATCTTGTCTTACCTTCCACATGTTATTTTATTTCTTGATTCAACGTACTTTCCAAACATAGTCCAGTTGCTTTTACTTGGTGCAGAAGAAATTTGTAGTAGGCAAAATGTAAGGGGTGTGCTGGACGGGCAACAAGTGGCTGGGCCCGCTGAGGATTAACCTGCAACCCCCCCAGCCGGATGCTCACAATCGTTGCTTAGTAAGCAGAGAATGAGACAATATAGGGGCAGCTGACTTCTGCGTCACATGACCTCCTCAGCATTGTGCATGGAGGTGACACAAAATACCCGGAGGAGGAGGAGAGAATGCAGTGGGTACTCCCTCCTTCCACTGTGCCGGCCTTTTAAAGTCCGGAGAGATGGGATGAACTACAGAGTCGAGGGGAAAAAATCCACCTGAGTATCTTTAAAAACTGACAGCTAGAATGTCAAACGTCTGCAAAGCTGTAATTGCTGCACATGAAGGATTGTTTAATGAATAGAATAGTTATATAAAATAAAAATAATAAACTATGACAATGTCAACGTATTGACTATAGCTCTATGTCAATTTATTATTATATCAATTTATCTATTGCATGCTAGTGTATACGGGTACACAACTGCTGAGTGCTGTATGTTTATTCAGATTTCTGGGTTTAAATGAAACTTTAGGCTTCTCAATCCCAGCAGGAGTAATGAAACACTACAAATGACTTCACTCCCCATCATTAAGCTGATGCTGTTGATTATTCTCCATGAATTTCTTGTCTCCTAACCTGGAATTTCACCAACATAAACATTGAATCTAGGCCTATGGTTTATAACTTGTGTGTTGTGGCACCAAAATAAGGCCCTCAATAAACCTTGTAGCACCACATAAGGAAGAGTATTTTTTGGCTTGCAACCAGTTACTGACACTTTTTCAAAGGTCAGAAGTGAATAAAAAGAAACAAATCATTAATAATTACTGGAGTGTGAGTCCCAAAGTGGACATCTAAGCATAATCTGGGGCTTGGGACGAAAATAGTTAAAAACCTTGTCTTGGTCAAAATTCAATATAATAGTTCTTTACTACTCCACTAAACTATGCTACAGTAAGACAAAATTAAAAAAATATATTAGTAAATCTAGATGTTTTCTATTTACTTACCAGGTAAAATATGCAATCTGAACGTTTTCCTACCTTACACATACAAGTATTTATAATGGTGTTTCCTTTCTTTCCTTTTTTTTTTTTTTAGAAAGAAAGAAAGAATCTGTCCCTGCAAATGTGACCAAGCAGAACATTCTGTAATGGTCTTATAAACAAAACTACTGCAAAATAAGTAGAGAAATAGAGAAAAAACCTGTACTGTGCCCTTAGTAGGACAAGAAGGATAGTCATTATGGACATAAGCCAAACAAATGATCCAGAATCTGAATGTGCTACATACAGTCACCCACCCCAAAACAAACAGAGCCCAAGCAGCCACATGAGGCTAAATGCACGCTAAAAATCTCATTCTGATTTTGTAAAGACAAAAAAACGTAAACTGCTTATTATAGAAAGATACCAATAAAATAAGTTATTAGACGTACAGAAAACTTACCTTCAAAGCTTAGTATTGGTTTGTGCATTGATCAAAGCAGGAAAAGTGGATGCACTGCATTCATCCGATTTGCAAATGCATCCAAAATTAAATGCTAATCTATATCTCTATACCCATTTGCGTTTATACCTGTGTCTGCACTGCAGCAAGATAAGTTTTGATAAAGCTTGTTGCATTTCAGTGCATTTAAAGCATGACAACACACTTAACAAGCTCACTGATCTCTATGTAAGCGCATTGTGTACATACCCATTAGGTAGTGGCTTAATGTGTTGCATTTTTCCCATTCTATGGCCCATTCATTTGTATTGGAACTGTGTGCTACATGTAGAAACTCCATTAAAATGAATGGGCCACACGCATCAATAGAGAAGATGGACACAGAACCGGGAATTGTTTTTTTCTCACATTAGCAGAGATTCAATTAATCTCCTTTGATGTGTCACCAAAACGGGGAGTCCACAGGACTTTAGCAGATCTTCCCCAATTCATTTTACTAGCTTATTGATTTTAGCTAGGTTTCTGCACTCTTGGAGAAACACATATCAACAATAGTGTTTATATGGGGGGAATTCAATTGTCTGCGATACTGGATACTGGCGAAAGTAACGTAGCCTGCACACTATTACTGATATTAATCTTTAATGCTGGTTAAAATTACCGTACTAACAGCGATAGAATTAACGCTGCATTCAGTGCGGCCGAATTGAATTCCCCCCTATGTGTCTTAACATGCAGTTTGCAGTGCAATGCCAGTGGGTAATCAGCTTTACAACGATACACTTTATTGGCTAATTGAATAAATTTCAACTGCAAGATTTTGAGACTTCTCATGTCTCAAAAGCCTCTTGCAGTGTAGCCAAAAAAGTGTGTGTTTGTCCTGCTAAAATGTGCCTTTAACAACAGACACTACTCGGTCTGACATTGCTTCAAGGTAGAGCTGAATAATACATTTACTGATATACTGATGCTTATGTTGTCATGCACTTGAAAAGCACAGCAGTCCAGCACAATGTTATGTATAGTCGATATTCTGTAAGTGTATTTAAACTAGGTATATTCTTCCTTTCATAGACCTATGAAATTAAATTATTTGGTTTTAATAACAAAAAGTAAACATTCTTATTTTTTCCTTACCTAAACCCCCAGGTCCAGCCAAAAGAAACTCCTGTCTGCTGATCCTCTTTATGATTGGTCTCTTCTGCTCACTGGGATATGGAAAAAGATCCTGGCAGTGCCCTGTAGTATAGTTAAGTGTAATATAACGGCTGCTGAGTGCCAGGCACAGGTAATGTCCATCTGCTGCTAGCGCACATGGCTGTTCTGGTGTGGCAACCTCCCGAACCAGCTGCACCCTCTCCTGCCCCACACTGAAGATCTGCACTGTGCGTCGCTTGGAGGAGATAAGACAGAGCTCCACACTAAAAGGATCTCCACTTACTGGATTTTCATTAAGGGTGAAGCTAAGAGCCCCCCGGATCTTGATTCCTGGAACTGGCTCAAGTAAGTCACTGCACAGCAATGTAATAGTATTATCACACAGTACCAGTAACCGGCCCAAGGCTGAGGCAGCTCTCAATTCACATATTGGTTTCTTCAAACCCAGCTGTCTCTGCCTTTGCCGTGTGGTGGTGAAGTTAGTGTTAGAATGATCTGACTGCTGCGCCAAGGGTAGGCCTGGCGTCTCTGTACTGTTTTCTTCCACTAGCAGGAGATGATGAATACAGCTGTCACTGGTGCCAATGTACAGATCATGTCCACAGCACTCCAAGCATTCAATCTGTATTCCTGGGGGAAGATGTTCTTTCCCTGATGCACACACCAGCCTGAACGCCTGCACACTCATGGCCAAATTAAAAGGAAGCCCCAGGGCGTCCTGCAAAATTAAAAGTAAACAAAGTGAGTAATAATTCTGCAAACACAACAGTAATTTCCAATGCAATTAAAGTGAATATGTTGCAATACATCAAAATGTTCTGATACCAGGTAACATTAGAAACCACCAACACAAAATATTAATTTTATACAAAAAAATCTTATTTTTTCCATAGTCACAACTATTTTTTATTTCTTCCTTTTGCTTCTTTGATAGTTATAGTGAAATATCAAGGGTATTTATGAAAAGTAGAAACAGATACAGCCAGTATTTTACTACTTCAACAAAGAAGTTTCCCCTGTTTGGGTACAGGGTAGTTACAGAGGTTCCTTCTCTAATTTTAGAAAGCACTTAACATGACTATTATTTGATGTTTTAAAGAAACTGAATTAATGATGTGTGGGGATTACAGAGCTACTTTAAAGGACCATTAGCTGGCAGTTTCACATATCAACCATAAAGCACGGTGGCTCAGTGGTTAGCACTGCTGCCCCACAGCACTGAGGTCATGAGTTTGATTCCTGACCATGGCCTTATCTGTGTGGAGTTTGTATGTTCTCCCCGTGTTTGCGTGGGTTTCCTCCGGGTGCTCCAGTTTGCTCCCACAATCCAAAAACTTACTAGTAGGTTAATTGGCTACTATAAAATGGACCTTAGTCTCTGTGTCTGTGTTAGGGAATTTAAACTATAAGCTCCAATGGGGCAGGGACTGATGTGAGTTCTCTATACAGCGTTACGGAATTAGTAGCACTATATAAATAGATGATGATAAAGATAAAACACATTGTTCAGTGTTAACCGGACATTCCACAGCAGCTCTGTAAAAAAGTAAAATATTAAAACTCCACTGCATTGCTAAAACTCCTCCTACATATTTTGGACATCGTCTTAATGGGATCTGAGGCCACTTAAAAGAAATATTGTGCAAACATTTCAGTTACTCTGACACTAGTTCTGTTTTGTATGAATTCACAAATTTGCATAGTGCATGTCAGTCATGTGAGACACCGGGGTATATTTACTAAAACTAGAACCTGATTGGTTGCTATAAGCAATATCTCCACTTTTTTAAACCCGCCGTTTAGTAATTATACCCCACAGTCTGCTTGTTTAGAGAAGCACCTCCCTCCCTTCATGGCAACCTGCCGCAGAGGAGCGAAAAAGCACGTTGGACACATTTATTTAAGTATAAACACTACAGATACTTCATATCTGTTAATCAGCTCTGTAATAGACATCATTTAATATATGTCAATGTAAAACTGTGGCTTTACTTGCTTCTTAAATCTTACATAACAACTAGAATATAATGTATATTGGTTCCCAAGAATAACAGAGAAATAACACCTGCCTGTTTGAGATGCCAACTCAAACTTTTTCTAGGCTAAAGTCAATAGAATGTCCAGCATTGCACTTTTATGAGGGACTGGTAAGCACCTGGGATAAGGCAGATGGAACAATCAAATCAAATGGAAAAAAGAAATTGAACAAATAATATTTTTTCTTTAAAGTCATTAAGTGTCTTAGCATTTGGAATATGTACCATTTGTCCAGTGGAGTAATTCCTGACAGTGGGAATTCAGGTACAAAGAATATCCTCCTAATATCTTCCTAATATACATAGGCAATAGTGTTGATTATTCTGGGTACATAGTGATGCCCCAAAACAATTTATGTTCCATTAAACTAAATGTCACAGTATTTAGAATATATATCACTTGTTTCAATGAGTTTTTCATAGTAGTGAGAATTCAAGCTCTTATAATACCATACAGTATACAGATGGACAGGTGGGCACTTGTGTTCCAGGCACTGTGCCCCTGGGTACAAAGCAATACCCAAAAGCATTTCTTTATAAAATGGTAAACAGTGCTCCCAACTCTAGTGCCTATGTTATAATAGTATCAAGCTTCAATTCCCAGATCCATGTATGTTGTCCCAAAATAAATATTAATATTCTAAATACAGAGGCCACAACTTAGTGTAAAAAGCTAAAAAATAAATTGTGGCATCACTTTATATTCTTCCAAGAACTAGTGCCCATATGTTGTATGCAGGGTATAATAAGAGCTTGTATTCCAACTACAATGAGTAACTCCCCAACACAACTTATACATGTTTTAAATTCTGAGATACTAAATTTGTACCCTGGTGTAGAGTACTAAGGGTGTATGTGTTATTAGTAAGGTATATGAACTTGAATTCACAAAACTAATTAAATATATTGCAAATGCAGAGACACTAAACTTAATGTAAACTGTAAAGGAAAATATTTTTTTGTTCAAAATTTTTTCCATCCCTTTCCTTTTTCTGCTGGGAACATTTCTGTGGATCTCATACTTACCTGTAAGTGAGAACCTGATTAGTAGCAGTCACTGCAGGTTACTGCCTAATCCAAGCATCCATCACAACATTGCACTATTTCCATTAGGAACAGGTTTAACCAGGTGACTAAATCAGTGGCTACATTGGAAGCGAACAATAAGAAGGTAGTGTCCAAGGATCAAGTACCACATGAACATTAACCTTTTTACCCTTAAATGGACAATATATTTGAAATACACCAATGCTGTCTAAAACATATAACAGCATGTTCCTTTTAGGGTGAAAGGCTTAAAGTACATGAACAATTTCACATACCAGCAGAACTAAAACTAACATTAAATATTGTATAAGTACATTAGAATTATCTGAAATGTTTTACCTTAAAACAAGCAAAATGATTTATGTATGCAATTAATCTGCAAAATAGTATATGTATATATATATATGTGTGTATATACATATATATATATATATATATATATATCACGCCCCATATAATGATGTATATTAGACAGCTATGTATATGGACGTAGGGAAGGCTACCTGCTATGTTATAGCTGTAGCCATGACAAATGGAAATGATTTACACAAATCCCTTGGCTGTGCCCAGCACACATTACACACATGAGGTCTATGTGATGATATACTGCGCCGTGCACAGGTATAAGGTGTATGGAGGGGTCTGTACCTGGCTGTTCTGTGGCTGCCCCGGGCCTCCGCTCTGTCACAGTCACGTGAAGCAGAGGGGGCGGCGCTTAGGAGGAGACGTAACGTGCCACCCTGACACTGACACGTGATAGCTTATAGGAAGCTGTTGCTGCCATCTTTGGATTGGGTGTGTGTACAGAAAAGCCGTCGCATAGACTACAGACGAGCGTACTTTATCTTACAAGTCATTGTTCGAATTTATTATTGTGCCTGCCATGTCTTTCTCCGCATGCCTGCAGTGTATCTATTATGTACAGGTTTCCGTGTGTACGTGGCTATAACAGCTATGTTGTACAGCTCTACCTAGAGTATACTATAGATAGCGCATGGGCCCCTCTGACGCCACTTCCGCCCGAGGTGCAGGGTGCTGTGGGAGCTTATGGCCATGGCTCTTGTTGGAGGTAGATCGGGGGGTTTAGGGCAAGAGTATGATCTTCTGCACCCGGAGCTACTCTCCAGGGACTTCCTGCTGCTGTCTCTAGGGCAGGTGAGGTAGCTGGAGTGTTACATAGTCTAGGCCGGTCCCTGCTCCCTACCGATACTGTGCTGCTTTACGTGCCCCATACACTGTGATAACTTACTGCATGGTGCTGTAACATATCGGGAGTTTACTTTATATTCTAGATTTCAGTAGACCTATGCATGTTTGAGTCGGATTGGTTGCTATTAGTTTTCATTATTTTATTTAATATTTCTCAGTTTCTGCTGTATTTTACCTACTGCATATGTGTAACTCAGTGTTATATTGTTATAATGTGTTTTAATGAGGGGGCATTTGTGTAATGATGTAATAAGCATGGCACATATAAATCCTGCTAAGCACCATTGTTCACATTGCCACGATAAACCATTGATTCACACATTGTCAGGACACTAGGCTTGATGTGTGATAAGCGTATTTGAGTAATAAGGCAAAGTCTTAAAATGAAGGTACTTGGATTAAATATGAACTATATTTTAATTGCCAGTGAGCCACGCTAATTATAATTCAGATTGGA
Organism: Mixophyes fleayi; assembly: GCF_038048845.1. NCBI lineage: Eukaryota > Metazoa > Chordata > Amphibia > Anura > Limnodynastidae > Mixophyes > Mixophyes fleayi. The sequence goes on along the minus strand of NC_134403.1, from coordinate 146,614,834 downwards.
TTTAAAAAATTATCCATTATATTGGCATTACATATTACAATACTTTACTGTTGGTGTGACATGAAAACATCATCATTCAGGTCTATCACAATCGGCTGGTAACCGCTGGAAGAGATAAACAATATACATTACGCCTCAGACTTACTGCCAAAGTGTCGTCCTTGACTCAGAACTGTCCTGTATTCTCCAAATTCAATCTGTAGCCAAATCATACATGTATGTAAAATGTCTAGAATACACACACATCTCACACAAGACCCTGCAAAAGCTTTAATTTGTGCACTTCTAATATCCAGCATTGACTATATCAATTCCTTTCTTACTGGTCTTCCACCAAGCAGATTTTCACCCTTACAATCTATTTTGAATGCGGCAGCTAGACTGTTTTCTTTTTGTTTGTTTTTTTCCTTGCCAAACATTCTACTGCTACTCCACTTTTCTAGTCCCTACAATGGGTGCATGTACTTTACAGACTTTAATATAAAATACTTCTACCAACATCCAATGAAGGACCATCAAAACTGAGCCAACATACATCTCTTTACTGGTCTCAAAATATGTTCAAACTCAATTCCTTGGATTTGAGACTCATCCACCCTCATTATTTGTTTCCATTCCTGGTTACAGGACTTCCTTCAGGCTGCACCAACTCTTTCCCCTTGCCTCCAAAACCTTCAGCATTCCCTGCAAACTCAACTCTTTAGGCAAGCTTAGCATATTACAAACCACCTTCTTATCATCCATAGTCTGTCCTTTCTGTTTATCACCACTCTACATGGTTCATGCAAAACTTACATATATATGCCTTCTATGCTCAAACAACCTACTGATCTCCCCAGACCAATATTACTGTCTCACTGGATCATATATATCCACTGAAAATGGTTTCCCATTGCAGTATGGCTGAACCAAGTTTCTTATATATAAAAATCATTGGTCTGTTTGCTTGTTTGTTGTCTGGTTATGCATTCGGACACCCCTGCACTGATAACGATGAAACCAGTACGAGGTGGGCTAGTTGGATCCTGGCCAGATTTTAGGGGTGGTTAGGGTCCCGGACGGACCTCCTGTTGGTGTATGCTGGGCAGATCTTTGTCCCAGGGAGCCTGTTCTGGGTCTTTCACTGGATGGATTTGGATGACATCTAAGCTGCTATTTTGTTTAAAAAAAATGTTGACAGTTACATCCAATTCATTGATCACTTAAAGATTTCAAGATTTAAACCCATGCAACGCCTGGTACTTCAGCTAGTATGAAATATGTGGCGTTTAACTTCCTGTATCACTCTTTTCCTATGTATTGTAAACATTCAAGCAAGACACTCTTTGTTTTCTGTATGTATAAATATTAATAATAATGATCAGTATGCAGGGCAGCTCATCAGTCTTGTTGGTATCAAGTACCAGCAAATCCAGCAATAGTATTTATTTTTAATAAAATAAGAAAAAATGAAAACTAGTTATGTCTTTGGTAGTGGTGTTATACCACAAAACAGAAAGACGTCACTAGACCCATTTACAAAGGAAACCAAATATTGATTAAGCAGTACAAATAGTTACCAATTATTTGAAAAAAAAGCAGATATTGCAACCAATGACAGTACATAAAAATCCCATTCCCTAGATCCAAAAAGTGAATATAAAAGTTATTACTTGTTAGTCCTGAGTGCACATATATATCTGTGGACTTTTTGGAGAGATTGTCCTATGAATCTGAGGTTACCTGTGGACCTTAATTTCATATGATAAAATGTATTGGGTGAAAATAAATATTTTGGTAACTTTCAAGACACTGATCCATTTGTCAGGTAAACCACTGAAATTGATATTTAAACATGTATTTTGCAAATCTAATGTGTAAGAACTTAGAAATAGAGAGAGCACTGTTGAAGTAGTTAAGGAATACTGGAGATATATAATCACTGTCTTAGAAAACCTCTAACTGCGGGAAGAGAAAATGATGCCCATGTAATTTTGTGATGAAAACCAACGGGGTCTATATTCACTTTGAGGGTAGATGTGCAATCCAAGATCTTGGGTCTTGCATGGTGTCAGGCATAGGTACGCAAATGTGAAGATGATTAAATAGAATGTAGTACAAATACAAAGTGTATTCTGTAGATCTCCTTGGCGGTAAATGAGTAGTAATGTATTTACAGACTTTGAATATATTGGCAACTGAAAGAGATTTTCCCCTATCAATAGTATTGTTTCCCCTTTCAATAGTATTGTGGTTTTTATAATTGCCAGGACCCTGCTAAAAACAACAAACAGGAGAGACACGCAGCAAGTTTTAGGCTAGGTACACACTGGCCTGATGATTGCACAAAAATCTTCCAATCAGTCGACATCCAACCGTTTGGTCAGATATTGTGTGAGTGTGTATAGTGACACGATCATCTAAAGTCGTTCCAAAGTGCTGATCATTGTTTTCATTTGGTTGGTTGTGCTGTTTAATATTTTCCGACCAACCACCGATCATGTTGTGTGTATGCACTCATGCTGACGATCTCCAAGGTGTTTACAGAGTCGGGCTCTTTGCAGCCGATGCTGGCGATGAATGTCCTGGTGAATACATGTAGAGAGTGCTGTAGAAGGAATAATTCATTTGTTTGTTCTGAGACAGAACGTTTCGTTTCAGAGTCACAGTGGATAGCTTTAACAAGGTGGTTTTAATTAGTGTGACAATGTGAATTAATGAATATTGTGCTGTCATTCTCTGAAGACTAGAGGACCAGATGAAGAGCACAGATCTGAAAGTAAATCGTGTCAGTGTGTATGCTTGAATCGTCCGACTGATCGGACTTTCAGTTATAGGTTCAGTCGTTTGAGATAACACGTCGGTTGGAGAATTCTTCAGTGTGTACCTAGCCTTACGATAGGGAAGGTAGGTGGGGATACTATTTAAAGTTGAACTCACTTTTTAATGTATACACTTCATGCTTTTTATAGTTGCGCAGAATAAATAATTTATACTGAATAGTAATTTGGCATAGATACAGAATTAAACATTTTCAAGGTTTATAGCTGTACCTGTAACATACATTTAGTAAAACTTCACGATCGGTCAAAAACAATTCACATCCTCAATATTTTTGGGTTTATTATTTTCATTCTGTTTAATCTCTTAAATAACCCTCTTTTTAGTTTAAACAACTGCATTATATGCCTGGTTGGTGTGAAAAGCTGTTACACTGCACATTTATAATGCATATATTATATTTATATATTGTGGAAAGATACGCTTCTAAGATGCCTCTTTATTGCGTTCTGATTCAGAAAAATATTGCAGTTGAAGATGCTGTGAATGACAAAGAGAAGTTAACGGAGATTTTTGTCCAGCATGCCATGCCCCTTCCTCAAAGAGCTTTACCCAAGAGCCGGTGGGGTAAAATGATGGAAAGTAAGAGGGGAGAAAAGAAATGTGAGGAGCCACAGAAGAAGTAAGTTGTCTGGTTATTAAAGAATATATATGGCAAATCATTCAATAGCTGTAGTTTGACTTTATAAAACACATCTATTATAAAATTCCCAGGGCCCTCCAGAAAATGAGAATATAAAGTTGACAATAGAAAACTGCAAAAATACATGCTATTCATCTATCATCTGGGGGTTAAATGTATCAAGCTGTGAGTTTCTGGCGGGGTTGCAAAGTGGAGATGTTACCTATAGCAACTAGTCAGATTCTAGTTATCATTTAGTTAGTACATTCTTCAAAATGTTAGCTAGAATCTGATTGGTTGCAATAGGCAACATCTCCACTTTTTAAACCCATTGGAAACTCGCAGCTTGATACATTTACCCCCTGCAATTGGTTATCGGGAGAAACTTGTTAAAGATGTTATAGTGTCTCACGAAATTGATAAAGTAACAGAAAACTATTTGATTTTGTTAAAATAGTTTGATCTAAATGCTGTATAAAACTGCTGTGTTGCATGGATGTATCATAATCTATAAGCAATGTTTTGGTTTCAGTGCTGAAAGTGGAAGAAAACGTCCCCTCATAGTGTTTGATGGCAGCTCCACTAGCACTAGCATAAAGGTGAAAAAGACAGAAAATGGAGAGACCGCTCTGCAAATTCATCCACCATGCACAGAGAAAAACCACAGCGCACCTGTCGGATCAGGAGCAGCGCCTACTAGCCCAGTGTCCCGCCTTAGCCATCCTCCTGCCAACAGAGAGACCAGAGTGGTCAGTATTGGTAACCATGGACATATGACCAGTGGGCCAGGAAGCAATATGGCAACACCCAATGTAACACAGCTACCCATCAGTGCAGTAAAAATAAAAAGAGCTGCCCCAAAGGAGGACTCTGATGTAATGGTATGTAGCATATAGATTTAAATAGATTAATATCTAAATTAATTTAGATTTAATTCTTGCAAGAAAGACATTTTGAGATTGACCTGCACAGTGTGTAAACATAAATGAAGTTTATGTTGTGTGTTTTTCAATAAGTGCTAGAAAGTAAAATATATTAGAATGTATAACCTGGCAGCTATAGATTTGTTGTGCCTATGATGTATTTGTGAGCTCTCTTATCTATTTGGGTGCCCTTATTTATTCTTTGTGCCACTGCTGTACCAAGTCTCGTATCAATATTACAAAAACACTCTCCCTTGCTTTTCATTAATCAGTTGGCCAATGCTTTATAGGTCATGAGGAATAAGGGTCATTAAACACTTTGTATACGCTATGGTTATTTCATAGTGTTCCCACCTTATGTAATAGTATTATTGAAAATATTCTGTAGCTGGGTTACTACATGGTACCATAGTCACAAATTCATCTACCTGTGGTATTTTTGTTGCTGAAAATGATGTCTTTATTCTGTCCATCCTAACCACTGGGTGTCTGGAAGTGATGTGTGGTTATAATATCCAGTGAGTATTGTTTCTAGCACATGATTTCTGATGCTATATTTATGTGCATAGCTCTTGGGATATGTAGTTGGTGGCTGATTCTGGCATCAGAATCTGAGCTACAAAAGGATTTCCCCAGATAAGTAGGTAGTAAGCAGCAGGGTCTGAAATTGTTTATTTTCAGTGGCCTCTCGGTTATCTCAGGCAGGTCTCTTTCTGCCTCTCAGAAACAAGTAGTAAATTGGGGATGAGCCTCTGCTATCACATACTGTGCTGCTCCAGGTGATTGGTAGGCTACGTGCAGCGTAGTGATGATCCCAAGCAGCAGCATATTGTACGATACCAGCCAGGGACCGTCTCCTCCTCTTCCCAATGCTGGTGTATGAGGCAAAAATGCTCTGGTGGAAAGAAATTACAGGGGAGAGAGAAATCAGTGTAGAGTTGTTGTGTTTTTTTTTTCTTTCTTTTAGTGAACACAATGAACAATACTAATGTGTATCTGTAGGTCTGTAAAGACCCAGTGGTGCAGGTGTTTGATATGGAGAGATGGGGGAATATGATATACCTCCTTTTGTAAGGTACAACATACATGCATACTCTTAGTGGTTCTGAAACATTAAGTGGGCTAAGGCTATTCGGTGAAACACAATTTTGCATGGAATTTAAGTGGATAATGTGAATAAGACGCAATGGGTTTTTTCCCACCTTTTTTTTTTGTCTGGATGCTTAGGTTACAGATGCAATTAAAAGTCAGTGGTGTTAATATTACTACAGGATAACAGTGGATACTTAGAATTGTGGGGTGGTCCAGGATCACTAGATAAACACTGTTGCATTTACAAGTTAAATCACACACTGGTTTAGTGTAGAGAACCTCTACGTCCATATACCAGTACATTACACTGTGTGCTGTCATTAGCCAATGGTTCTACTTAGGCCCAGGTGTCATCCAATTGTTCAGCTGGGTACCAGACATTTAGTTCCAGCCACCCAGAAGTTATACAGAGCTCAGTTATTATTATTATTATTATTATTATTAATTTTTGTTTATAGGGCGCCATTAGGTATCCGTAGCGCCGTACAGGGACAGACAGAATCACAGTACAGGGTGAAACAGCACGGTACAGTTAACAAAAAGCACAGTAACTCGGAAGTTCAAAGTACAGCTAGAAGACAGGTGAGAGCCCCCGGGGGGTACAGAGAGTAGAAAGAGGGTTAGAAGGGCAGGACGACCTCCCGGAAGAGGCTAAGTAGCTGAAGAGCAGAGTTATAAGTGGTGGAGAACCGGAGGAGAGGTGGCCCTGCTCGAAGGAGCGTATAATCTAAGGGGAGGGTTAGACAGACAGAGACACAAGGGTAGGAGGAGGAAAGGGGAGAACGGAGGCTGAGACGGGGAAGGGGGGAGAGGAGAACGACAAGGAGGGAGGTAAGTGGGAGACTGGAAGGAGGGAAGTTAAGTTTAAACATCTAAACATCTTTGTGTAGCAGTAACATGACTGTTATGTTCATGCACACTAAGTATTCTACCTTTTCTCTTCTAGAATGACCTGAAGCCCACAGAAGCAAAGAAGAAAATTCAACATGTTACTTGGCCATGATTTACCATCACGAGGAGTGTCTACCTTGTTCAGAATTCAGGAACACCAAACTAGGACTTTGGGACATCATCTCTTAATGATCAGTCATGGACTTTTAGGTGCAAACGGTCATAGCCAACATTTTTATATCAATCCAAACCTTGTGTTCATGGTGCATGAATCTTGTCAGAGGACAGTGTTTCTCAGCTTAGAGATTTGTGCAGGACCTACACACACATATCACGGCTTCATACATGGACTTGCTAGTTTATTGTTGAGGAGACTCTGACTGTTTGTTTCTGAGGAGAGAGAGTTTAATACTGTCCTAAAAAATCTTAGAATAGTTTTTTTTTTTGTTGTGTTTCTTTTAGAAATATTAATAGAACTGACCTGTATTATTTTTATAATATAAAGAGGTTTAAATTGCTGTGACGTTGGTATTTTTTGCACTACCTCCATTTGGGGCTCTTCCAGGATTCTAGCTGTCGAGAGGGAGTAAAATGCTTAATGATGAAGACACTATTACAGCACCTTCGGTTTCCAATAGCCTTGCTTACAGCTCTCATTACAGTATTATTACTTTGTATTCAAAGTGCACAATCGTTCTCCTGTCCTTGAAACCCTGCAGTTACTTGTGATTCCTCCATTCCGGCTATGGAGAAACCCCAAAATCCTTGTAATATCTTTGGCGACCCTGTCAGAAGTAAAGCCGATTTAATTAGATTTTATCTTGGTGAAAATACTACACAGATTCAATTTTACTATTCCATGTAATATAGGTTGAGCTTGGCTATGTACAGTCTATGCTTCAAATTGAAGTCTGCTTTGCCTTTATTGTGATAAATACTTACAGGAGGCAGTTTTTGTTTATCTGTGCAGGTGTTTTAAACAGGATTTTTACTAATGAATTGTGTATTTGTGAAATCTGAATAATAATTCACATTAAATATTATTAGAATATGAGCACTTTGTTTTATTGTAGTACGTAACTAAGGGAAACATACCTAGAAAATGAATCCTGAAGGATGTTTTCACTGTTCTGTGTGGTTTTTTTTTTTGCAGGAAAAAATTACTGTCCATAATGACTAAATTGGATGCCTCCCAGTACCGACCTGCCTGTTACTATTGATAAAACTGCCACAGTCACAATTCTGCTTTGTATATTCCACGTACTCTTGTGGTTACTATGGATAACACTGCCATTTGCATCAGTTTTTATAAATGTCCCTGACTATTGACTAGGTCTCTTGCTATATTATTTTTTTATTGTAGCTAGGTTAGGGGGACAGGAGCCATCTCCTGGGATAGATGGTTGTGTACAGTAGCCGAGAAATTACACATGTCCAAGGTTTTGGGTACAACTGGCCTCAGCCAGTTTTACTAAGCAACAAAAAACTAAACAAAAAAAACCCTTCAAAATAAACACCCTGCCTAGAAAAAACTGAGAGGAAAAAGGACACGCAATAGTGTATATTTTGGGGGGAAATTAAACCCCAAAAAAGGTACTATTATTCTGCCAACCAGATGTATGAATAAAAGAGGCACATCTATATAAAGATCCTGAATTTCGTAAACCATGTAGCTCTCATCCAATTGAGCTGGTATCGAGGAATCCATTTTGGCACAGAGATATTGAATACTGCTGGCCCAACAGTGATGTCACCTGAGGAGCTGCTCCTCTTCCTGACCAGCACCCATCCCTAACTTAGCGGGTCTAATGGATGGAGCCCGCCCTCACTTTCCATCCATAACCCCAGAAACCCTTTGGCAGGTTTTACCAAAGTAATGCACCAGCATACCTATAGCTGCCAGGGAATGCTAGCACTTTGGTAACCACAAGTCCCAGCATGCCCTGGCAGTCGGGACCTGTTGTGCACCAAGGACAACTGTAAATAAAACACTGTAAAAATGATTTTAATTGAAATAAAAACACCCCCAAATCATCTTATTCACCCTTTTTATTTCTCACCTAGATTCAGGCTTTTCATCTGTAATAAATCAGGGATACTTTTCATCTGTAATAAATCAGGGATACTTGCCATGGCAAAATAAAAATCCAAATACATGATGCAATACCAGCTCCTAAGAGCTCCCGGTGCAAATGAGCAGCAGTGAGCTATATATATATATATATATATATATATATATATATATATATATCACACACACACCATATTTCCCCATGTATAAGAAGCACCTTTTTCCCCAAAATTTTGGGTCTACTTTTAATTGTCGACATTCTGAACATGTAGCCATTATGTCTGCCGACGTTTCATAGCCAAACCCCTCAGAAAGCTGTTCTTTTATTTATTTTTTTATTTTTTAAAGCGGTCTAGTTTTGCAAAAGGGAGGTCCAGAAATGTAACTTTGTATTCATGGATTAGGCAGAATAGTGTTAAAAACCAGCACAGTTATTCTAAAAACATGAATTCAAAATATTTAGTTCACATAGAACAGATTATAAAAAAAAAACAAAAAACCTTTCTGAGGCGAGAAATTTGGTGGATGAACTATTTAGGTGCCCGTGAACTATATGACCTGATTCATGAGTGCAAAGTACATATTATTTTGGGGTTTTGTTCTGCATATTGTATGTCTTTCTTGATTTTTATTTTTTTTGTAATTCCTCTAAAAGACTAAATAATGTTCCCCAATAATCTTTAGAAATTTCTATTACCATCATCCAGTAAGTATACTTGAGGAAGGAGGTGTCTGGATTAATAAATATGTGGATTTTTCTTTGTCAGCCTCCATATGGTATTTGTATGGTAAAGAACTTTTATAATATTTTGGACTTCATTGTTCTATATTTATATGATCTTTATTTTAGTGCTTCATGTTGTATTAGTTCATAAGTAATTTATGGTCATAGTAAATCTAATTTAGTGCCATTCTTAATTTATGTTGATCTCAAGTTATAGGATTTTTGCCAAATATTTACTTGTATTGCAGACTTACAACTTAAACATGTACTGTGGCTGGAATGTTCCTGCATCTAGTCAAAAAGGTGTAAATAGTTTTTGTGGCCAGTTACCTCCTCCTAGGCAAGGTAACTGACTCATGCCTTTTCATTACTAATACATTAAGTATTCAGGTTCTGTGGCTTATTTAAAACAAATAAGATAGACACCTCAGACCAAACGGCCATATAACAAGTATAGTTTATATGTGTCGGTAATTAAAGAGATTAGTTAACAGCTCTGTTACCAGAGGCTGTTTATGTCTATGTTCTTTCAGTAAGACACGTTGGAATGACGTGGATAAATATTGTTTCTATCCTAATACTAAGTCTTGATCACAGACTCTTTCTTAACTGATCTGCTGGGGGCTAGTATTTGTATTATTCATCAGTAACTGCATCACTGCTGCTGAAATGTCTTTTTATATCCTTGCAGTGGAACAAGGGGCCCAGGCTAAACCATGAAAAACAGGCCAAGACCTTTATTCCTTCTCCACTAGATGCCAGCACACATTCCGGTAAGAAGTATTCTCCTGGCATCTACCAAACCCAGATTCGTCCGTCAGACTGCTAGTTGGTGAAGTGTGATTCGTCACTCCAGAGAAAGCATTTCCACTACTCCAGAGTCCAATTGCAGTGTGCTTTACAGCACTCCAGTTGACATTTTGGCATGGTGATCTGGGTGATCTGAGGCTTGTGTGCGGCTGCTTGGCCATGGAATCCAGTCCATGAAGCTCCCAACGAACAGTTCTTGCGTTGACGTTGCTTCCACAGGCTGTTGGGCAGCACAGTGGCCCAGTGGTTAGCACTTCTGCCTCACAGCACTGGGTTCATGAGTTTGATTCCTGACCATGGCCTTATCTGTGTGGAGTTTGTAAGTTCTCCCCATGTTTGTGTGGGTTTCCTCCGGGTGCTCCGGTTTCCCCCCACACTCCAAAAACATACTAGTAGGTTAATTGGCTGCTATCAAAATTGACCCTAGTCTGTGTGTGTGTGTTAGGGAATTTAGACTGTGAGCCCCAATGGGGCAGGGACTGATGTGAATGAGTTCTCTGTACAGCGCTGTGTAATTAGTGGCGCTATATAAATAACTGATGATGATGACGATGTTTGTATCAAGTGTTGTAACCGAGGACAGATTATTTTTATGCACTTTAGCACTCTGTCCCATTCTGTGAACTTCAGCTGTACGCAAAGCAAAAAACATTCAATGAGAGGCAGTTTTGTGGGCAAAAACACCTTGTTAATGAGAGAGGTCAGAGTACAAGTGCAGGCTTATGGGGGTGTAATGGTGTAAGAAATGGTTTCTTGGCACACATTTTGGCACCCGTATTAAATGCCATGGCCTACTTGTGTATTGTTGCTGACCATGTGCGACTCTTTATAGCCGCAGTCTAGCCATTGTAATGGCTACTTCCATCAGGATAACACGCAATGTTAGTGGGGACCAGAATCCATGAGGGGCTTGTGTTTTAAAAACAATCAGAGCAGCCGGGCAGTACACTCTCCCTGCCTGTCTCTGCTGAACGGACCTGCACGTAGTGTGCAGCCTTAGCTGTCTAAAAGGGGGCGGGGCATAAGTCATCACCCCCCGTAAAAAATAAAATTCTAGATCCGCACCTGGATGGAGCACATATATAACGTAGACATGCTGTAATTTTAAAATAAAAAACATGAGTCTTGGATCCACAATTGCCATCACTATTGAATATGTACAATAAAAGTGATTTACTAATGTGCAATCTTGCACAGTGCCGTCATTTCTAACAACCACAAACCATTGCTTTGATCAGCTTACTGGAAAGTAGGCGAAGTCAGTGTCTGCTTGCACTAGTTACTGTTATGTGCTGCTGAACATTATTGCATATCTTTCTGATATTCCACCAGAGGGAGCAGTGGTAAAAGAAATATAGACCTTAGTGTTTAGTATAAATAATGTGAGTTCTGTAATACAATAGCTTCATTTCTCTAGGATTTTATTTTTCTGTGAAAATTATAAATCCTTTAATAATGCATGTTAAAAACAAATTAAAAGCCTGTCTTGTTGGACATTTTTTTGGTAGCGGCTGAGTTTCCACAAGCTTTTGTTGATCCTCCTTTGCTAGATGCAAAGTTTCCTGCTTGATGGTGAATTTGTTCATTCGGAAACAATAGGGACCGTTGCCAGGTGGCAGGGCAATATCATTACCCATAGACACAAATGTTAAGCACTATTAATCGATCTTATGTTGTCAAAGACATTTTTTGAATGTTCGTGCTGTCCTTTCATTAAATGCTCAATAACAGGAACAGACCTTATTGCACCCAATTTGACTTGGTTTGTCAGATGGCTGCTCAGCCGCAAAATGCACAAATACTGTTCATAGGACCACAGTTATGTGCATTAATTTTTGTTTTATCAAAATTACAGACATGAAGAATGCCGTGGCATCTGTTGCTGACTTTGTAGATTTTGACCCGATATTACCTCTGTCCTGCTTGCATTTCGATTCTTTTCTCTGTGACGGGCAATTTGCTGAGGAGTCATATTTCCATGGCGAAGACGATCATGTTGGTGCTCTCTTTGGTCACCCATCATAGTTTGTCATCAGGCTTTACCCCACTCTGCCCTTTGTCTTCTTGCTGCTTCTTGCTGTGCAGTTACTCCCACAGCAGACATTTACCTTTTAGGTGGCATCGCAGTTACACTTTGTTGATTAAATTAATTACTATGTTCCTATTAATTTAACACTAAGTGCAAATAAAACAAATGGATAGAAAATCGAGTCAATTTGGAATAGCACAGGTTCATCATCATCTATTTATTTATATAGCGCCACTAATTCCAGAGTGCTGTACCATTGGAGCTTACAATCTAAATCACCTAACATACACACACAGACTGAGAGAGACTAAGGGCAATTTAATAGCAGCCAATTAACCTACCAGTATGTTTTTGGGGTGTGGGCGGAAACCGGAGCACCCGGAGGAAACCCACACAAACACAGGGAGAACATACAAACTCCACACAGATAAGGCCATGGTCAGGAATCAAACTCATGACCCCAGTGCTGTGAGGCAGCAGTGCCAACCACTAAGCCAACGGGTTGCCCACAAAGGTTGTTATAAATGGTAACTGCCACACATAAAAAACTAAATAAACTAAACAAAAAAAGACCAAGACATGAGAAACATCTAGGCCGTAGGAATAGTCAAGTGCACAAGTCATTTGTAAACATTTTTAAAAATGTGTTTGTGTTTTGTGTGTGTATTTATAAAGATGAGGAGTAGCATTAGCTTTTATATATTTAGATGTTGCTTTTTGGCTAATAATCTTTCTTAGAACTGTACTAATACTTAATTGATAAATAAGCCAATTCACATATACCGTATTTGCCGGCGTATAAGACGACTTTTTTGCACTGAAAAACATGCCTCCAAGTGGGGGGTCGTCTTATACGCCGGGTGCAGGCAGTGGAGTGGTTTGATTCAGAAAGCTGTGCAGCAGAGGGCGCTGCATTCGGGCCACACCGCGCATGCTCCTAATAACAATGGCTCCTACCGGTGATAAGAGGAAGCGGGAAGACGACAGAATGGCGACAGCGGGGATGCGAAGAGCTCAGTGGAGACACAACATCCCCTCTCCGGGTTCCGACTCAAGACTGTCCTGAGAGAGTCAGCACGGGACAAAACCATCTTCCTGCACGGACAGGTACCCGGGGGAAGAGTTGCGGGGTTACACAGCTGACTGAAGACAATGGGCGGCGTGTATCACTGGCGTGGCGCGAGGGGGGGGGGGGGGGGGTTGTGTGTGTTATGTCACCCCATTGCTGTCCAGAGGTACAGATCAGGGGTGGGGAGCAGTATCTGCAGGACTGGAGCAGCAGCTTAAATAGGGCTCAGATCAACTCCGCTCTGCTGCATGGTTCAGATGGAGATGCCTGCACCAGTTCTCACCCTGCACTGTGTGGCTGAATGATGGTGGTCCTAGTACATACACTGGTGATCACACTAATAGCTTTAACAAAACTTTTCAATCATTTGTGAATATGACAGCTGATGCCTAACATATTATAGTCATGTCTATTGATATAGTAGATGCTCAGCTTTCCAGTCTCCATAACACAGAGTTACATGTCACACCAGCCTGTCTTACCACAGATTGACGTCATTACACGTTGTAATGAGAGAAGCGCGCTCCTGCCCAACATCCCCTTGTTGTCATTTTATTAGAACATATGGGGGGTATTCAATTGACCAAGGTTTGTTTTTTTCATCCGCAGCTGTACCGTATGGTGTGCGGAAGAGGGGGTAGTCTTATACGGCGAGTATATATCAAACTCTATATTTTGAGTGGAAATGTTGGGGGTCGTCTTATACGCCGGCAAATACGGTATACATGACCAGGTTCTATTAAGCTGCAACTAAAAGGGCATTTATATAGTTACAATACATATCAATGGCATCAGAAATTCAATTTTGTAACTCAGAAGGTATTAAGGGCTGACATTCAAGGACGAATCACAAATTGAAATTCCAATGGAGAACTTAATGGAGAATGTGCAGGTGAATGCTGCAGTATCATCTATTTTTGTGAGAAATTGATACAATATATGTATGATTTTGCACAATAAAAAAAGGAAGCAAGTAACACAATCTATTCAATGACCTTCCTATGTAAATGTGCATGTGTGTAAGATATCTTTTGTGTACCTATTCTGTTTTCTTACACTATCTATTTAAAGGGCCATTGACATTTAAATTTATTTCTAAAATAAATATGTTGAAATTGTTTTATTAACTTTCTTTCCCTGCCCAAGCTGGTTTTGCAGCATAGAACATCCTGTGCAGCTGCACTATGCTTTGAAAGGGGAAGGCCACTCTCACCTTCCTTCTGGCACCAGCTACACCAGTGATGGGCAACCTGTTCCACTTCAAGGGTCGCTAACCTTCAATAGGATAGTACATTGCTGTTAATATTAAATTAAAATGAAACATTAAATGAAAGAGACACCACTCTAATATGCTCTAAACTGCAGAGGAAAAGCCTTTGGGGGATGGACACACGTCATATGCCTCCCGTGTCCCCTTTAATAAAGAGGCAATACATTTTTAATGAAAACCAGAAATCTTTAATATAGCGCTAAATTTCTATGCATCTCTGGCATACACAAGAGTGTTTTGCTGCTCTTGTCCTACGTAATGTACCAGTCCCAATCCTAAAAAAATGTGTGTTACATACAGTTTTACACACATACACCTTATGCCTCTCACTCCGCTTCCCTTTTCATGTCTCTCCATCTGCAAAAATCTAAATATATTTTTCTAAAATTAAAAAATCTCTCTATTACCTCTGGAACCCCACATGTCACTCAGACCCGCACAAGTCACAAATTGCCTCCACATGCCTTTAGACCCACATGGGGCACAAAATGCCCTCAGATCCCACATGTACCCCAAAACTTCTCACATATTCACAAATCCCGTTCACATGCCCTCCTCCAATAATTAATTAGCATCAAACTAACCAATTACTGCTTACCTTACCTTGTGAGTAAGAATTCAGGTCTTTCCCAAGGATGAAAACCACATGGTGCTGATCTGTAATCTTCTGATCTGCACTCCCAATTTTTCCTGTGGCCACATGATGCAGTACACTGAGCTGAGGCTTCTTTCATCGTATTTCCACTTACAGTTTCATTCCCTGTTTTCCACAGTGTTTCCACTTGCAGAGTTTATCTTGTTTTTCCCGGTCCCCCTTTATTACTTTTCCTGTTTAGGTTTATCATTTTATGTATGTACCCCTATGTCACGAACAGCACTCACCTGAGCCTGCGTGATGCGTGTCACACAGGGTTAACCAAAAAACAACCACATGGTCTGTCTAAAATGATCAAATCCTTTCCTATCTATGCCACACACTAGCTTTGCAGTACTAACTATGCCTCCACCAAGGTTTTTTCTGACAAGAGCTGACACTCTTATTTAGGAAGCCTTTGGTTCTCCCAAGCATTATTCTAACATAATTTACTTTAATCAGAGTTCACATAAACCACAATGTTCTCCCCGTTTCAATTATGTAGCGTCTTGACCAAACTGTTGCGTGAATTCGTAAGAACACAGAGACTTGAACTTATTAAGTATAATTTAATATGGAAAATACATCCACAATGCTTAAGATAAAACAGTTAATAAAAAGGCATACAAATATAAAGCAATTGTTTCTTATAAAATAAAAAGGATAAAACACAGAATTGATACCTCACTTATAATCAAGTTTCTGGTGCTGGGGAGAAGCAGGAAAAATGGGACCCTCTTCAATATCAAATTGACTCCCTCAAGAGTGAACATCCACTTACATTTTCACTACAGTTTTAAAACCAAGCTGCAGGGCCCACAGCCCCACTTCCTCTGAGGTCAGAATCAACAGGACTGTAGAATGCAAATTAGGGTTTTATGATTCTGCTGTAGAGACAGGTTTTTGGCACGCTGTCCTAACTTTTCACCAGCATGACTTACAAACATGATTTTACCTCCACACAACAGGTCATAAGTTTCCCTGCATCTGCATACCACACATGCCTCTGGTAAGTATGATATTGGAGAAAAAGATATGATATTTTCCTGTGACCCTATTCAGCTTGAATCTGTCATTAACATACAACCCTGTCTCTGCAGTCGGCCTGTCTGTGGCCTCCCAAACATGTGTTAGATTTCATTGTCTTGAAAGAGATATCTTTAAAGGCTTTCACATTTGCATTCTGCCATAAATGGTACAAGGTGCTGCCCTTATCTACCAGCCCCCTCTGGGTAGTTAAACAAAACCCATTGATCTAAACAGCTTCTCTGAGACATGTCACACTATTTCTAGGAATTAATTCACAAACACATATTTGCAGATTTATGTCTAAAAATTAGCTTGTACATGACACCCTATATTTTAGAAACAATTTTGAAAGGGAAATTTAAGATTTTGAACAGGAACAAGCTGGCTGAGACTAGGAAATGTGGAATTTGAATGTGGAAACACTGCTCTGATCAGCTCTTCATTCAACACAGCTTCTCCCGCTGATGTAGAAATTAAAGGTATAATTTGGAAAAGAGCTTAGGGTCACAGGTGAAGGGATGCCACAGGACAGAGGGAGTCTGGAAGACCATAGATACTAAGCGTTTTTATGAGCTTGCTTCTTGGAAATATGAGAACAGGCCACTTCCATAGATGCTTCAGGGTGAGGATGCAAAGGTAACTGAAAAGTGGTGGTCATATGAACTTGTATTAATTATTGGACTTGTTCCTTCTCCAAAGTACGTTCTCTGAAACAAAAGTCTACCTTTTTACATAAGGTGAATCATTAATCAATTATTTTTGAGAGATACCAGGATGTCATATTATCATTCTCCCAGAGTCTGAGGCTAAAATCCTAAACGATGCAGCATACTGACCCACATTAGAGATCCCTTGTCAAAGATGTGGATGTAGAATACATTTACTCTAATACTCCAAACTATGTAAAATGACAAATGAAGCCAAAACAATTGTAAAGAAGGGAATGATTCTTGTCCCATAAAGGAGAAACCCAAGGTAAGTGCCTAAGCTGACAAAAAGGAGCTGATGAAAACTATTTTAGCCCATCCTGAGATGAATATGCCAGGTTGCAATTCAAAATGAATTGCCAATTGCTTTAGAAATCCTCTATAGGTTTGTGGATCTCCATTATCATGAGTTAGTGGAAAAGTGCACAAGTTAAGCACAAGTTGTGTAGAAATAGGCATAATGCAGAAACTATTGTACCACTGGAAGCTATGTGTCAACATTGCCTCTTAAAAGCTATTAGCGGAACGTGTGTCGGGGGTATGTCATGCTCACTGCATGCTACCTAGATCATAATAGAAAAAACTAGTTATTTCCCTAAGACAGTGCAACTAGTAAACAAATGATTTGGGGATACAGATTCTATACAGAAATGATGATTCAGCGTTTTGCATGAATGAAGTTAAGTTTGAATGTGTGTGGTTAGGACTAGGGATGAACAGTAATAGGGAGAGTGTTTATTGTGACACAATCCCTAGCTAATGCCCTCTAGCAGCCGTGCATGCATTAAAGCTGAAGACATTGCTGGTAAGGGTCTACTGAATATTGACATGTACCTCCAGGTCTAGTGCTTATTAAGGCACCTCCCCTCTGTCTTATTTTTCCACAACACCTTGATGCTCAATTGCATCACTGTGTTTATCAACAGAGATATCAAAAGATATATAGAGACTCAATTAAAGGAAGTATTATTTGTATTCATGAAGTTGGACATAGAAAGGAAAAGCTAGTGCATTAAAAGAACAGGAGTTTCAAATATAACTTTATTATTGTACAGAACAAGCAAAAGAAAATTAAAAGCGGTGACGTGGCTCTGTAATACTGCACTGCCATCTTAACAATAAACAGTATAAATCATTACAGGTAATCACAATAAATTTGTTTTTAACATTCCGCTAATAGTTTGAGTTGTACATCAAAGAAACTTTTTTGTATCAAGTTTGAAGAATTTAGTTTTAATGCATATCATTAAAGTTTATTATATTTTATTCCAATCATTGAGTGCCTTGGTCATACACATTTTCTCTCTTTCCTCTTCCTTCTGGATAATTTGAATTATAATGTGTGAGTGCTGTTAGAAACCCCTCTAGCTGGTACAGCACAACCCGGAGTCTGCTCTGCCAGTCAGGTGTTCACTGGAGCCCCTAGTGGTGGGGACAGACTGGCCGCAGACTGACAGAGGGTTGTGAATTGCGTACCGACAGGTGAGATCCCAGGAAAGCGAGGCGAAGTCCAAGCAAGGGTCGAGGGCCGGCAGCAGACAACGAATCCAATATGCAAGCCGAGGTCAAGGGTCACGAGCAAACAGGAAAGCCGGTAAACACGCCAGAGATCGGGGTCACAAGAAACACAGGCAGGGTCCAAATCCAGGCAAGGGGTCATACACGGGCAATCCAACAGAATATCCAAAGGACAGGAGCAAGGAGCAGAGCAGGTCAGCAGACTGGTAACAGAAGCTATAACCGGCAGTGAGGCTGCAGACCTCACTGCCTTAAATACATAGGCAGACCAATCAGGGCTTGGGTACACATTTGCAGGCTAATTGCCTGCCACGCTGCTAAACCAATCAGAGCTTGCCCCTGGACCTACACTCAGGTGTAGGTTAATGAATAATATGCCCTGCTTAATCAGCCCACAGGCTGCGGGGAACTACAGAGCATGCGCCCGGCTACACAGCCTGCCGGAGCGCATAAGATTACTCTCGGCATCCGGCCGTTGCCCTAGCAACGGTCGGCCCAAATCCCGGAAGTAACGTCCCGGTCGTCATGGTGACGGCCGGGACGCCGGGAGGAGCAGGAAGCGAGCCGCGGCGGCTGTGAGTACCGCCGTGGCTCGTGACAAGTGCACCCCCTTTTAAATATTTACTATAATTACTATCAAAAAAATTATTCATAATATGTATTACATGTAGGTAGGTGAGAAGGGTAGGGGTGGAGAAGTCACAAGCCCGAAACGTTATTGAGGACAGATACGAAAATAGGGGAGGGAACATAAATTAAGGCAAGACATTCAACAAAACATCAAACAGTGATGGGGGAATGGGTTGGAGGGGGGTAAGTGAGGGGAGAAGGAGAAGTGGGAGACAGAAAGTTAATCATCTTCCTCTTCCTCAGGACTGTCCATGATGTTATAGTCTCTTAGCAGGCTGTGGATCAGCCTGCGACAGTACTGGATGGACATCTTCTCCCTTTTCAAAATGAGGCGACTCCTGGCAAATCAAATAGTGTCCTTAATGCAGTTCATAAGGCGTCAGGCCTCCTGAATTGCCCCAATGGTGTGGTCCCAGGAAATAATCCATAAAATACCGAATGATATGAAAGGCAAGTCCTGGGCACACTGTCCTTGATTTCATGTTCCAAGGCATCCAACAGTGCCTGTGCAGTGGGGCAGTCCCAAAATATATGTTGTGCTGCTTCCCTTCTGGTGATGCAGAAGGGGTAGTGGACATATCTGCACAGGTTCTGGGAATGCATGAATGTCCTGAGAGGCAGACCCGCCTCGATAGCCATCCATGCACTGTCTTTATGTCTATTAGTCAGCCTCTTAAAGGCCACATTCTCCCACACATGTTTTGCTGTAGCAACTGAGCGCCCTGGTACAGACTCCATAATGTCTTTCGCTCTGATAAGCTTGTGGACAGTTTTTGGCTTTCACGAGTCTGGTTTAAGTCCCTTCAGATGGTACTCCCTCACAAATTGTCCAACATCCAGGTAAAACCAAGGTGTAGTCCAGTTATAAGGGAAGGAGCTGTCCCACTTGTCCGAAACAAAGGTCCTCCAAAGAGGCAAGAGGAAAGAGCGAGACATGGACTTCCCAGCAGAGCAAATGTTCTTTTCAATAAGAGTTCTGCGGATACAGTTACAAATGAAGACGGCTCGCAGCATGGTGGGGATATCCGGGATCCCTTTCCCACCTTTGAGGGGCTCCTTGTACATAACCGACCGTTTTTCCACATGATGTAGGCATCCCTCAGCTCCTCCAACATATCCTTCCTCTCCAACAGAGCACAATTCAATTTCCAGGAGCCTGGGCCAGAATGAAAACCGTGGCCCAGAACCCCCTTGAAAAGAATGACCCTGTGGTCCGAGAAGAAGCAGGGAAACAATGGCATGCCTGTTCTGCCTTACTGCTCTTGAGGTAAACACAAAGTCAATCCGAGAATGCACTTAGCCATTAGGGCAGCTCCAAGTATAATTTACAAAGCCAGTCTCCATGGATCCCACTGCATCCCACAAGGATGCTTCGGCTACCATCTTCTGCAGCAACCTAAAAGAAACATCAAGTTTAGCAGTGCTGTTAGTACTACGTCCTCCTTCCTTTATAGGACAGTTAAAATCCACGGCCATCACTGCCATCCTGGTGGACACGAGCTGGGCCCGCAGGGTCTGGAAAAGCTTCAAACGCTCATTCTTACCAGGTGATGCATACACACAGATTAGCCCAAGAGCCATCTACGATAAGCAATCTGCCGCAGACAAACTCCTGAACGGAATCCAGTGTGAAAAGGCTTCCCCTGATAAGTATGGTGACTCCAGCAGACTTACAGTCAACCCCCCCAGACCAATAGGAGGGTCCATGAGACAACTACCTACCCAGATGTCTATAAGAGCTAAAGAAAGGCAAAGAACATTCCTGCAACATGTAAACATCACATTTCTGACTGTCAAGGAAGGTAAACACAGACTGACGTCTAATTCTATATTTCACACTCATCACATTAATGGTAAAAAGCGAAAAAATAGCCATTAGTTGGGAGAAAAAAGAAAGTTAGCACATACAATACATCAGTTACCATCCTTTATCAGGTGGAACTTGGTCCGGTCTGCCCGTGTCCCCATGTTGAGATGGAAGCAAACCTCTCTCTTCCAGCTGATCAAAAAGGCAGATGTCGGGCAACTGCAGGAATTCATCCACAGCCAACTCCTCCTCTGTTTCAGAATCTTGAGCTGCCAGCAGCTCCTCTACCATCTCTTCCAGGGTCTCCTCCTGTGGGAGGGGGTCCTCTCCGAGCTCGACCGCTGGCTTCTTGGAAGTTTCAGATTCGGCAGCTGGGCTGTCAAGCTCTTTCCTCTTCCTCCTCAATTTGCTCCCCTTTCCTGCAGCAGACACAAGAGGGAGAAAATCTTCCAGGGAGAGGGAGGGAGCTGCACTAGCGTTGGAGGGGGTTAGTGCTACTGCAGGAGAGTGAGTAGGGAGGGTTGCAACAGGGGGAGGGGTGAAGGTGGGAAGAGGATGGGAGCGGGTTATGTAGGGTGTGGGAGTTGTGACAGCAGGAAGGGAGAGAGATGTTGTCACAACGGGAACAGGGGAGGGAGGAGTGGAGAGAAGGTTTGGAAGCTTTCTTACCCACTCGTGGCTGTGGTAGGGACAATCCATAGTCTCATGCCCCGCCATGTTACATTTCCTGCAGGCTGAAACTTAGCAGGCTCTCCACATGTGGTCACGTTCCCTGCAGTTCCTGGGATGATCAGCATAGTGTAGGAGGCCGGCAGAGCCACCCAGGGCAAAGCTTGATGGCAGGTGCTGGAGTCCGTCTGTTGCAGAGTCATTTTTCCTCAGCCAGACAATGATGGACCACTTGCCTGTCCAGAAACCGTTGGCATCCAGGATCTTGGAGGGGTCATTGATAACGGAGCAGAAGCGGTTCAGGAAGGTAGCAATGACTTTGCCTGGTGTATGAGGATTCCTCATGGAGACTCTTCTTTCTTCGCTCTGGATGGAAAAGTTCCCCACAAAGCGAGAGAAAGGAAACTCCGGTCTTGCTGACATCACGGCCTCCCAGTATCTTTTGCAGATCGCAGTGGAGGCAAAGGTGATGTAGTTCTGGATGCTGAGCGTCTCAGCCTTGGCGAAGCCTTGATCAAGGACCATCTTCTTACCAAATGTCTCATTCGTCATGTCTGGAATTCTTCCATCCACTTCCCTCAGGTTCAGGACGATGGTCTGCAGGGGCGGGCTGGCCCGTGGGGCAGAGGGGCAGATGGCACCTGGGCCGGACAGAAGAACAGTATTTTGGGCCACCTGGTGGTCCAGTGGTAATGCGATGGAGACAGCCTTTGCGGTCTGTGCAGGGGCTGTCACATCGCAGAGTACTCACTGCAGCCGGATCATTCATTCACAGAATATTGTACTACCGCAGTGAGTACTCTGTGATGTGACAGCCCCTGCACAGACCGCAAAGGCTGTCTCCATCGCATCTCAGTAGCAGGCAGCTTAAGGCACAGGGTCATGTGACCGCAGTGGTCACATGGTAGGAAGTGTAGGCGGGGCTGCTGGAACTCTATGGTCAGTGTGCAGGAGCTGCAGCAGTTCTCTCTGTCCCTGGAGCCACTCGTGTACAAAAAGGTAAGAGGAAGGGTGGAGTTAGTGTGTGTAAGGGGGGGGGCGATTGAAGCTGCAGGGTATAGGGATACATGTGTGACTAAAGGTGCTGGGACAGAGGGGGACATGTGTGACTAAAGGTGCTGGGCAGAGAGTGACATGTGTGACTAAAGGTGCTGGGCAGAGAGGGACAGGTGTAACTAAAGGTGCTGGGCAGAGAGCGGACATGTGTGACTAAAGGTGCTGGGACAGAGGGGGACATGTGTGACTAAAGGTGCTGGGCAGAGGGGACATGTGTGACTAAAGGTGCTGGGACAGAGGGGGACAGGTGTGACTAAAGGTGCTGAGCAGAGAGGGGACATGTGTGACTAAAGGTGCTGGGACAGAGGGGGACATGTGTGACTAAAGGTGCTGGGACAGAGGGGGACATGTGTGACTAAAGGTGCTGGGCAGAGGGGGCATGTGTGACTAAAGGTGCTGGGCAGAGAGTGACATGTGTGACTAAAGGTGATGGGACAGAGGGGGACATGTGTGACTAAAGGTGCTGGGCAGAGAGGGGACATGTGTGACTAAAGGTGCTGGGACAGAGGGGGACATGTGTGACAAGGTGCTGGGCAGAGAGGGGACATGTGTGACTAAAGGTGCTGGGACAGAGGGGGACATGAGTGACTAAAGGTGCTGGAACAGAGGGGGACATGTGTCACTAAAGGTGCCGGGCAGAGGGGGACATGTGTGACTAAAGGTGCTGGAACAGAGGGGGACATGTGTGGCAAAAGCATGTTGGCAGAAGGGGGGCCTAATTATAAAACCTGGGTGACATATTGATTCAATGCCAGGGATTGTTGAAGTTTTCTAAATTTCATGTACCCATTTTTCTTTTTTTACCAAATAGGACATATTAGGATATATTTATGTCTCTGTTTTATCAGTTATACCTACTGACTTTTTCTACCAATGTGCAGTGTATGATGTCGTTTCCGGAGTCTTCGTCCCGGTTGCCTGGGCAACAACCGGGACGCTGTAGTTCTCCTGCTGCCACGCCCGGCCAACTTTCAAACAGCCGGGCGCACGCACGCAGGTCTGTGTAGATTCAGCTGCTCAGCATTTGTGATTAGCAGCAACTCTCTCTCCCCTCATTGGTTTGCGGGGCTATGTATTAATTAGGCTGCTCTTGGGGATTCTGGAGGGCTCTTCCCTGATTGGTTACTTGGACTATTTAAGGCAGTGAGGACTGAGCCTCACTGCCGGTTATAGCGTCCTGTTTCCAGTTCTGCTGCCTGCTACCTTGTTCCTGTGTTGGTGTCTCTACCTCTGATTGATTACCCGTGTTTGACCCTTGCCTGTTCCTGGACTCTGAACCTGTGCTTCTGACCCTGATCTATTGCCTGGACTCTTACGCTGCTGTTTTGCCTGTGACCTCTGACCTCGGCTTGTTTACTGATTTCGCAGTCCGCTGCCGGCCTTCGACCCTTGCTTGGATTCACTCTGCTGTTGCTCCTACTCACTATCGCTGGGTTCTCCCCATTCAGTGCACATCTCACGACCCTCTGTTTGTCTGCGGCCAAGTCTGTCCCCAGCACTAGGGGCACCAGTGAACACCAGACTTTCAGACTCCGGGTTTTGTCGCACTGGCTGGAGGGGTTCCTAACATAATAACCGTCCAGTGAAGATTGGTGTTATATTGCCATGGACAACAGCGACTCAAACCTTTATCCAGCCCAGGTCCTGGCTAACCAGATCCAGGCGATTTCTCAAGTAGTACAGGGCCTATCCCAGCGCTTGGCAGCTCTAGAATAGGCTTCCAGAAACCTGCAGCCTCAGCAAGCCTCCACTGGCGTCATTCCAGAGCCAAAAATGAACCTGCCTGACCGGTTCTCAGGAAGGAGGTCTGCTTTCCGCAACTTTAAAGAAAGTTGCAGGTTATACTTCCGCCTGAGACCACGCTCCTCCGGTTCCGAACAGCAAAGAGTGGGATTGTTATCTCTCTACTCCAGGGTGACCCTCAGTCTTGGGCCTTCTCCCTTCCACCAACCATTCCAGCCTTACAGACCGTGGATGCCTTTTTCCAGGCCCTGGGGTTGCTATATGATGATCCAGACAGGGTGGCCTCAGCTGAGTCTCATCTCCAGGTGTTAAGGCAAGGACGGCGTTCCGCTGAGGAATATTGTGCGGAATTCCGGCGATGGTCCACCGATAGTGCCTGAAATGATCCGGCACTGCGGAGTCAATTCTGCCTGGGTCTCACCGAGCAAATTAGGGACTCCTTAGTTCAGTATCCCGTATCCGTCTGTCTGGAAGATTTGATGCAGCTCGTCATTAAAAGTGACCGTCGAATTAGAGAGAGGAAAGCTGAACGGGAGTCGTCTATACCTGTTAGCTCACCACCCAGTTCTAGAGCTACGTTGCCGGATTCCCCTGAACCCATGCAGCTGGGTGCTTACCGCCTGCCTCCGGAGGAACGTTCCAGAAGACGCTCACTAGGCCTTTGTTTGTATTGTGGCCAACCAGGCCACCTCGTACGTTCTTGTCCCAACAAGTCGGGAAACGCCAAAGCCTAAGCGTTGGCGAAGAGATGCGCTTAGGTCTGCAAATTATCTCTTCAGAAAACTCTTTGTTGGTTCCTGGACGTCTAGCCTTCCGTGACAAATTCGTGGATGTTACAGCTTTCCTTGATAGTGGTGCAGCAGGTAACTTCCTGGATATTCACTTGGCTCGGACGCTTGACATTCCAAATATCAAGTTAGGATCAAGCATTACCACCTGTGGTTTGGATGGTAACCCCTTGCCGGGGGGGTAGAATTCTCGTGAAGACTCCTATGGTACGGTTGTCTGTGGGAGCCCTCCATATGGAGAAACTCTCATTCTACCTAATTACCTGTCCCTCCGTTGATTCTGGGGTATCCGTGGCTTCGTAGCCATAATCCCCTTATTGATTGGAAAAGAGGGGAGATCATCCGTTGGAGTCCAGAGTGCTCTACTTCTTGTTTTATCCTGCCTCTCAGAACTCTGCAGGCTAGTCTGGAATTGTTGCCTGCACCCTAAAAGGATTTCAGTGATGTATTCTGTAAACAGAAGGCTGACTCTCTCTCGCCTCATCGGGACTATGACTGTGCAATCGAGCTTGTGCCGGGTTCAAAATTGCCCAAAGGGCATCTATATTCTTTGTCTGCCCCTGAAACACAAGCCATGGAACAGTACATGCAGGAGAACCTAAAGAAAGGATTCATCTGCCCCTTCAAATCTCCTGTAGGTGCTGGATGTTTCTTCGTGGCCAAAAAAGACGGCAGTCTGAGACCCTGCATCGATTATCGTGGGCTGAATAAGATCACAATTAAAAATACTTATCCGCTGCCCTTGATTTCTGTTCTGTTTGACCAGCTCAAGTCTGCCACCATCTTCTCTAAGATTGACCTGCGGGGCGCTTATAATCTCATCCGCATCAGACAGGGAGACAAATAGAAGATGGCCTTTAATACCCCCTCTGGGCATTATGAATATTTGGTGATGCCATTTGGATTGTGTAACACCCCGGCAGTTTTCCAAGATCTAATCAATGACATCTTGCGAGAATTCTTGGGTAAGACTGAGTTGGTTTATTTAGATGATATTTTAATTTATTCTCAGTCCTTGTCCCAGCACCGCCAACACGTTCAGGAAGTTCTGGAGAAATTACGTCAACATCACCTCTACGCAAAATTGGAGAAGTGCGAGTTCGAAGTCCCCAGAGTTGCCTTCTTAGGCTACATCATTTCTTCTTCTGGCTTCTCCATGGACCCCAGTAAAGTCCAAGCAATCCAAGACTGGGTTCTACCTACTAACCTCAAGGCGATCCAAAGGTTCCTTGGTTTCGCCAACTATTACCGGAGGTTTATACACTCTTTTTCTTCTTTGGTGGCTCCTATTATGGCGCTCACCGGGAAGGGCGCAGACCCAGCTAATTGGTCTTCGGAGGCGTTGGCGAGCTTTTCTGCCCTTAAAGTTGCCTTCACTTCTGCACCCGTTCTCAGGCACCCAGATCCTGAGCTCCCATTCATTGTAGAAGTAGACGCCTCGGATTTAGGAGGAGGCGCCATTCTCTCTCAAAGGGATCCTCAAAGCAAAAAATTGCACCCATGTGCGTATCTGTCCAGGAAATTCTCATCTGCCGAAATTAATTATGATGTTGGGAACAGGGAGTTATTGGCCATCAAGTGGGCCCTCGAAGAATGGCGGCATTGGTTAGAAGGAGCATCTCACATTATTACCACCTTCACTGACCACAAAAACCTTCAGTATATTCAGACCGCCAAAACTCTAAATCCTCGACAGGCCCGCTGGGCTTTGTTTTTCACCCAGTTCAATTTCCTCATCACTTACCGTCCGGGATCAAAGAATACCAAGGCTGATTCTCTGTCTCTGAGTTTTATAGCATCCCATCCTCAGCCCCCTGACCCGCAACCTATAATTTCCTCGACCTCCATTCATGTCGGTCTAACTCAGGATCTCAGGGTCACACTCCGCCGCTTTTAGAAAATTGCTCCAGCTCAGACACCCACTGAAAAATTGTTTGTTCCAGTTCGTCTGAGGAAGTCGGCCCTCATCGAATGCCACGACAACCGCTCAGCAGGTCATCCCGGTATCCAGAGAACCATAGAAATACTTTCCCG
Organism: Mixophyes fleayi; assembly: GCF_038048845.1. NCBI lineage: Eukaryota > Metazoa > Chordata > Amphibia > Anura > Limnodynastidae > Mixophyes > Mixophyes fleayi. The sequence goes on along the minus strand of NC_134403.1, from coordinate 146,587,898 downwards.
CTGGCTTTGGTGGCCCACCTTGTCGTCTGATGCGGAAAACTATGTCCGCGCTTGCCAAGAATGTGCCAGGAACAAGTCTTCCAGAATCCGTCCTCCGGGTCAACTTCTACCCTTGCCATTCCCAAACAGGCCATGGACCCATATTTCCATGGACTTTATTGTCGACCTCCCTTTGTCCTCGGGTCATAACACCATCTGGGTAGTTGTTGATCGGTTCAGCAAGATGGCACACTTTATACCCTTACTCAAATTGCAGGATGCCAGAAGTTTGGCTACCTTATTTATTACCCATATCTTTCGCCTCCACGGTCTTCCAGAAAACATTGTTTCTGATCGAGGGTCTCAGTTTATTGCACAATTTTGGAGGTCTTTTGTAATTCCATAGGAATTAGTATCAGTCTGTCCTCTGCTTACCACCCTCAGTCGAATGAACAGACGGAAAGAACCAATCAGTCCTCTGAACAGTTCCTCCGCATCTTTGTTTCCAAGTTCCACGATAATTGGTCCTCTCTCTTGCCCTGGGCAGAATTCGCTTACAACAATTCTTGCCATTCTGCAACACACACATCCCCATTCTTCTGTAATCTTGGGTTCCACCCAACATGTAACTCTTTCTCTTCTGCTGTTTCCGTTGGTGATCCTGGAACACCTGCCTTCACTGCCAGGTTGAAGTCCATTTGGAAGAAGGTACATTCCGCTCTGTGTCAAGCCTCTCTTAGGCCTATCGCCATCGTGATCCATGTGTATTAAAAGCAGGAGATCGTGTATGGTTATCCAGACGAAACATCAAATTGAGGCAACTTTGCAAGAAACTTGGTCCCCGATTCATCGGACCATTTCTGATTGAAAAGAAAGTGAATCCAGTGGCATTCCGACTCAAACTACCACCATCTTTAAAAATTCCCTGTACTTTCCATTGTTCTCTTCTGAAAAAAGCCGTTGCTCCCAGCAAACTTAATCAATCTTCCTCTAAAAGACCTCGGCCTCTGCTTATAAATGGAGACCGCGAGTTCATCATTGAAAAAATTCTGGACTCAAGGAAAGTTCAAGGGCAGGTCCAGTTCCTAGTCCATTGGAAGGGTTACGGCCCAGAAGAGCGAACTTGGATACCACAGAGGCGTCTTCGCGCTGAGAGACTCATTAAATATTTTTTTTTAAGACGTTTCCTACAAAGCCTGGATGTCGGGGTTCCTTGACCCCTCCTCAAGGGGGGGTACTGTTTGCAGTCGTGGCGGCCGCGGGCACCGCCGCAATTCTCACCTTCTCTCTGCAGCTGTCCCGGCCTTCGCTATGACGACCGGGACATCATTTCCGGGGTCTTCATCCCGGTTGCCTGGGCAACAACCGGGAGGCTGTAGTTCTCCTGCCGCCGCTCCCGGCCAGCTGTCAAACAGTCGGGCGCACGTGCGCAGGTCTGTGTAGATTCAGCTGCTCAGCATTTGTGATTAGCAGCAACTCTCTCTCCCCTCATTGGTTTGCGGTGCTATGTATTAATTAGGCTGCTCCTGGGGATTCTGGAGGGCTCTTCCCTGATTGGTTACTTGGACTATTTAAGGCAGTGAGGACTGAGCCTCACTGCCGGTTATAGCGTCCTGTTTACAGTTCTGCTGCCTGCTACCTTGTTCCTGTGTTGGTGTCTCTACCTCTGATTGATTACCCGTGTATGACCCTTGCCTGTTCCTGGACTCTGAACCTGTGCTTCTGACCCTGATCTATTGCCTGGACTCTTACGCTGCTGTTTTGCCTGTGACCTCTGACCTTGGCTTGTGTACTGGTTTCGCTGTCTGCTGCCGGCCCTCGATCCTTGCTTGGATTCACTCTGCTGTTGCTCCTACACACTATCGCTGGGTTCTCCCCAGTCAGTGCACATCTCACGACCCTCTGTTTGTCTGCGGCCAAGTCTGTCCCCACCACAAGCGGCCCCAGTGAACACCAGACTTTCAGAGCAGACTCCGGGTTTTCTCGCACTGGCTGGAGGGGTTCCTAACAATTACATAGCTGTTTTCAAGCTTAGTGATGCTAATACATTGGCCTGCCATTGAAGTCAGAGAGCTGACTATGTGTATATCTATGTTAATAAAAGATACTTGCAGATTTTTGCCTGCTCGTACTCTATAAGAACCATATGGTGTCTTGGCCACTTGGATTGTTTAATCACAACAGTCTATGTGTTGTATATCTTGGCTGTGTGTCCTACTGACACCAGCATCTATGTCTACTAGTGGTATGTTAATTACTAGTTAAATATTCTAAATTGAAATTCTGCCAATATTTATTTAGTAACATTGTTCTGTTTACTGGATGTTATTATCTGTAACTGTGCCCCATGTCCCTTTTCTCTGTGCTGGATGCACTTCATGGAAAGCTATAGTATAAAATATATATTTATTCTGATTTTTACCATGATCATGTCATGCTGGGGAGTCTAGTTCCTTACTCTCCCTAGAACAACCGAGTGGCTCTTATGTCAGTTGATCCATATATAATGATGTGAAAAGTTACAATTCACTAGGGTTTCCATTGCTGGTTCACAAAAACACATACAATAGACTTAGAGAAAAAAAAAGGTCATTGAGCTGATAGCAGGCACATAGGCCTATGCCTGGTGTGGATTGTATACTAGGACTTCTTGTCAGTCACAGTTGTGCCCTGAGCACATTTGTCTATACAAGAACTTCACACAGGGATAAATTTTAGAAAAATAACATGTCAAAAAGTCCTATTACTTTCAGCAACATTGAGCTATATTTACCTTGTATTGTTCAGGAACAATGTATATTTATTTCCTTTCAAATGGAATAAAACAAATTGTGCATCCACAGTGAACCCCATGAAATTACTATGCTTTAGCAAGTTTGGGAGGAACTCGGAGCGCCCGGAGGAAACCCACGTAAACATGGGGAGAACATACAAACTCCTCACAGATAAGGTCATGGTCGGGAATTGAACTCATGACACCAGTGCTGTAAGGCAGAAAGTGCTAACCACTAAGCCACCTTGCTGCCCAGCACTGATTGTTACTGGTTGTATACAGTCATGTGCGCAACCACTGCCTATCTGGTATTTAAGCTTGTGAGTACTGCTTTAGGCTGGTATATAATCAGGTATGACTTTAGTTGATAACTGAACAAGTTGCAATAGGTGTGGAGATTGGAGGAGAAAGCCCCATTTGTACTTAATCCGGCTTTGATGTAGGAGAATAACCTGCTATACTAGCCCTTGGATAGGAACTATACTAAAATATGGATATAGTGGACGATAATCAACCCTATTTTACTGTCCAGGGTCCAAATATTTTGTTTAATATATAATATTGAGCAGGCAGCTTATTTAAGTTTGTTTTATGTAGTGAAGTAAATACATTTTCAACATCTTTATTTTTAATGTTTTTATTTTTTTTACAGAAATATAATGTAGTGCAATGTAATTACAACTGATATAATACTGACTCTGTGCCTTTGGTATATGTTGCACTTCACGCCATCTATTAAATTATGTAAGAAAAACTCCATGTTTATTGTGAGAGACGGCACTTTTTTTCAGGCTGTAGTTTCAATAACTTTTATTTAACATATGTTTATATAATCTATTTTTCCACTTCTACAACAATATATAGCACTCATTGTGCATCTACATTTCACAAGTAAAAGTACTTTTTTGGCTTGAGAAAAATTCCCTTATATGTAGTTTATTAAATTTTAGTTCACAAAATACGTTACATAGCTCACAATAAAAGTCTTCTAGCGTTTATCAAGTCTCTCCAAAGCTGAATAAGTGATTTCTAATATATTATCACCCAAGTAAATCCTAAAAACATGACATGTTGGTACTTGAGAATTGAGAAACTCGATACATCTTTTCAAAATAACAATACTATAGAGGCTGCAAAAATGTACTTCTGGGGCACAACCAACGGGCAGGCAATCGCTTGGACAGTTCTACTACAGGCAAATGCAATGACCAGATTTTTGAAACTGATGACATTTTAAAACTTTAGGAAGAATGTGTTACTCTGCCATCACCACTGCACCCAAAACATTCACTTGGATGTGTGTAAATGTATATATAGGTGTACATTTTATATAATAAAGAGTACATTAATATATATGATAAGCAATACACAACACATTACCGTTTTCTCTAGAATCTGCATTAAATACACAGAACAGTCAAAGTGTCCATTAAAACTAATTGCTTATCAAATAGTGAGCAAAATCAGTACATATGGCACGTTGGTAATGGGGCAGTGCTTGATGCTAGATATTGGAATTTAAAAGATGAATAAACAGTAAAAAATATCTATTCTTTCTGATCCCCCACTCGTGACCCTAATTATAATCCTGCTTTCTCTTACATCACAGGTGGAGAGTGGGACGAGTGTTTCTTCTGGTGAATGAGTAAAACATTTTTTTTAGAGGGATAACTGGTCCTTTATGAAGACACATCTTTTATATTTAGTCATTAATAAAGGTAAGTTATATATTTTCTAAAAGTACGAAATTAAAACTGATATATTTTTGTAAAAATGTCATGAATGTCTTTTTTTGTCTTTTTTTTTTATTCTCATTATATTAAAATGATTGTAAAGATGTATATGAATGTTTTCTATACTTGTTTTTATCACTGCAACTTTTGTATTCATTGTAAATAAAGTTATAAAAAAAAATAATAGTAATAAAAGTATGAAATTTTGATTGAAACTTTTTTTTCTGAAATGTTAGCTGTGCTAGCTGTGTGCCACATTACCCTCAAACATACAGCAGTCTGGGATAGAGTTAAGGGCCATGACCCTACTATGACTGACAGTAGTAACATAGCAAAAAAGGTAGCAGCTGTAACGATCACAAGAAGACCTGAGTCTATGTAAAGAGTGGAGATTATAACGCTGTGACTGCTAAGATTTATTACCTGCAGTATGTTCAGATAATGCCTAGGTTGACCTATAGTACCAGGAACAAAATTAATTCTGCCCATTTATCAAGGACAGATTCTGAGTGTGTATTGGGAGAGGTAGGAAACACCATTTAAATATGTAATATACTCTACTAAGCATCTCCAAACAGTGGGCATGGGCAAACGCAGGATTTGTAGAGAGGGGTTTCCATGTCGCACCACCAGTGGGTGTGGCCAGCATGCTTCAGGGCTGTAATTTTAGACAGTGCTTGGCTGCTCTCCCACTCTTCCTGTACCCATCATATACACGGGTAATGCTGCGTCCGCTACTGTTAGGGGCACACAGCTCTCCCTTTTCGAGCAGAGCCATGTGAAGCGGACATACCTCCTAACTCTCCCTACAATCAGTCCCGATTGAGTGTGTCAGAACTGTTGACAAACTGTCCTGCTCTCTCCTACCTGTTCTTGCTGCTTTCAATACTTGTTGGGGAGAGATGGCTGTGAACAGTGCAGACAGAAACGATCTGCACACAAGCTGCAAAGTGGCTGGTCCCGGGGCAGGGTCCAGCCACCTCAAGCATACAGTACCCTAGGCACTAGGAAACCCCCCCTCGGTTTGCCTATGGTAGGAATACTGAAAGTATAGGAAAAACAAGTTTGAGCTATGTTTTATTTGGAAAGCAAGGCTTGGTGATGGAGTGATAATTTTCAAGGATAATGTATCATTGTCTTGATGGTAATAAATGTTGTTTAATGATCAGGGCTCAAGACCTTTTGTCTACCATAGTTCTATAAAAATGTTGTTTGTGTCTGACCTAGACATTATCAGTTACAGGATTGAATGAACCAATCCATGTTTGCTGCACCTGAGTATTTCTAAACTAAATCTGTGTACCTCTGCTACCATCAATAGTTGAGAATGGACCCCCTACCCCCCCCCCCATTCTGGTGGAAGTAATGCTATACATCCCAATGGCTGGTGTATGCTCTCTGCTAGAGTAGTAGCAAAGAGATGTAGTAACAGCCAATACATGGTGTTACATTGGAGACTCCAAGCACTTAATTCCTCATGTTGTAATAAGTGATGTTTGTTTCAGATATGATCATTTAATTCCTTCTGAGCCTTTACATACCCCTAGAACGAGTAAGATGAACTATGCTCATGTGATGAAAGTCACTGAATAACTTGTATATAAGCCAGATACCATTCATACATACAGTAAAAAAAATATACTGATTTTAAAATAACAACATTGGGCTTGATGCAGAGCTGAATGCAGTGTAAATTGCATGTTGCATGCCCACAAACACAAGTACCTATGCCTATGCAGATTTGCACACATCCACACTTGCTTCTGCTCGCTCCTGAAGAAGGGTGACGGGGGAGGGAAGGTGTTTTCTGACATAGACCAAGCACAGTAAGGACATGTTTGAGAAATTGTGAGCCAATGCAGACCTGGATGCAGAAGCAGATATGCCTTTACAGCCTAGGGACTGATACAAATACACCCTGATGATGATGATGATGATGATTGCCAGCACTAGCTAACTGCTTCTGATTGGCTGATTGCGGTCTCACTGAAAGCTGGCTTCATTGATCATGTAGATATTATAGGCTTTTATTTGTGTATTAATTTTTTTCAAAAATGTTACTTTCATTTGTACACAAGAAGAAAGGCTATATATGGTGTATTATATAAAGCCTAATAGCAAATGTATTTTTCCCTATGAAAACAAATGTTTACAAAATTTTGCTCTTACAACCTGGTTCTGTGTAAATGGAAGTACACATACCGTAAACCTGGAACATATTCTGCATATACAGAGCTGGACACATCTTGTCACAAGTCCAACTCAGCATATGGGCTGAAATATGATTATTTATGAAATATTTAGAAAGCTTTGATAAAAATGTAACATTTTTCATAAGCATTAACTAACATATACAATCAGTTCAGATACTCGTAAATATCCCAGAACTAAAATGTCTATAATTGTTTAACAGAGAAATGCACACATGACGTGTATTTCTTAAGTGAAACACACGTTATCTTGCTGCTTTTGTCTAATTTTATGATATTTATATATCTTTTCCACATTCGGGACACAGGATGTCATCTCTTTCTGTAAGAAAGCCTCGTCCCACCAAGGAAATGGCGCACTTCTTACAATTAAAGCAATCGCTGTGCCACTGACGTTCTTCAAAGGAGATGTACTTGGTTCCTCCCAGTCCTGGCAAAGAAGAGAAATCATTGTTTTAAAACTGGTTCAAGGTTATCAGTAATTTAACTGAATAGTAACCTCAGAAGGTACTAGATACTGTTATAATTAATTGCAGTACATACTAAAGCCTTTCTCTAATGAAATGTATAATTATGGATAAACATATCTATTTCAAAAACATTTGCAGAATTCACACATATCTCACACAAGACACTGCAAAAACCTTAATTTATGCACTTATCATCTCCCGCTTTGACTATTGCATTTCCTCCTCACTGGTCTTCCCCAAAACAGACTCAAACTCCTACAATCTATTTTGCATGCAGCGGCTAGATTGATTTTCCATGGAAATCATTATTCCTCTGCTGAATCACTCTGTATGTCTCTACACTGGTTGCCTGTTTTCTACGGAATCCAATAAAAAATACTTTTACTAACCTACAAGGCCATCAACAAAGCTGCACCAACATACATCTCCTCTCTTGTCTCAAAATATCTCCCAACTCAGCAACTCCGTTCTGCACAAGATCTGCGTCTCTCATTCACCCTCATTACATCCTCCCATTTCCGGTTACAGGACTTTTTTCGGGCTGCACCCACTCTAGATTACCCTTTTACCACCTGTTACACAAAAGACAACTTCCCCCTGACCAACATTGTTGTGTGACAGGATCATTTAACTTACGAATCACTTTTACCTTTGCAGTCTGGCTGAACCGAAATGCAAAATGTAGACTTAACCTCATGTATCAAACTCCCATTGTCCCATAGATTGTAAGCTTGCGAGCAGGGCCTTCTCACCTCTCCTGAATACCAATAATGGTAAGTGAGTAACACAATGTGATTTATCAAGTGTACATTTACCAAGGGGCATGGTCTGAGCAGGGGAGACATATAAAAGAGAAACTATACTATACTGTACTCCTATTCCTCCACCATTGGCTCACCCTTGCACTTTACCCTGTTAAGCGCAGCTCATATAGTCTTTGGTGCACCTGGCAGACAGCAGCCAACCTCAACCATGTGGAGTGCACCCAGGATCTCAATCTGCATTCACATCCTCTGAGGTCACAGAATGTGTGTATCCACACTTTGTCCACGGGCATAGCGCACAACTAGAGGCAAGCTATTGTTGGGACGGCTATGCCATAAGTCTCTGTTAGGCAAGTACTGCAGTAAACGCCAATATCTGGGTGTGTGTCCTGCTTGACTGAAAGTGCCTTTGAGTGTTGTAGAGATTCCCATCAGTTGCACACTATTCCCCTATTGGGATAGAACATGCTTATTATATTGCTCAAAGGGCCCACAGTGGACATAACCAGAAAGTAGAGCTGAAGTCTGGTAGCTATAGTAGCTGATTCTGTCCAATACTTGCATTATCTTTGTCAGATTTTTACGAGACTGAGAAATTGTAAACAGCTTAATCTAGCTATACATCACAGCATAATGTATTGGCTATAATTGAACTGATGGGAAACAAAAGGGCTCTGCATTGGTTTAGACAGCTGCAGGTTTTTGTGTGTGAGTTAGGAGAGCTGTGTTATCTGTGACCAAGGAGTCCAACATAGATAATTAGATTAATATAATGTCCTCTGTACTAAAAAAGATTTGCACAAGCTGAATATTTTCTGCCATGTCTGACATATGAGCAGCTGTGTACATTTCCCACAAAGCAGATCCAGACCTGAAGTAGACCCAGACCTCTAACCAAGAATCTGCTGCTTTGATGAAGATTCAGCTTCAGTTAAGAGAGCTCCAGGAAGCCCAGTACTCCTGCCAACCCACCAGGTCACCTATTTGTTGAATAGTTGGCCGCATAGGTCAAACGACCAAAGCTCAAGCCAGAGAATCCCCCAGGAATGTAGTGGTAATGATGCACTATTACCATGTCAAAGAAGCTCTCTTGAAAGTGTTCAGAGATGTCACACACTTAATAGATGTAATAGTCCCAAAAGTGTCTGCTGATTCCACCTGTGAGATCTGAGACATATGACTGAAGCTCCAGAAAAAAATTGTTCAAAATTGATGGGGTTTCCTGGGAAAGTCAATCATATGCCATAGCAGCATCCAAATTCATATTAGAGACCCAATGGGCATGGACACGATTTTTAGCACCTTGGCTTACACACTAAATTTGGCAAGAAGACTGTCAAAAAAACATAATTTCCCTGTTTTGCTTGAAGCCCACTTCATCTAAGAGATCTAACCTATCAATACAAAGAAACCCACAAACCAGACCTTCTAAAACAAGTTAAGAATCAACAAACTGAGCTGATTAGGACAACTTTGCGGTAGGAGTCCCGTCCACTCACTAGGATCAGACACACCTACTACGACTATGCTAGTGAGAAAACTTAATGCATTTCTGGGCTCCAGAATAATATTGTCAGATGTTCAGATAGGATTATAACATATGACATGCTCAAAATTTGAAATCAATTTAGAACTTTTTACACTAAACTGTATTCCAGGGACAAGACAGCAGGCTCCCCTCAACCTCTATCCTCTCTTTTTTTAAAAGCCATGCTCTCTGTCAGCGCTACAGAAGGGCAAACGGAGTCTTTCATCATCTCTCAAGGGGAGTTGAAACGGGTCATCCAAGATCTGAAAACAAGTAAAGCATCAAGCCCAGACTGTTTCATTACTGATGTTTCGGTGACTTGCTGGCCCCACTTCTGAGACCTGTACAACTAATGGAAAGAAAACCACCTAAAACTAGCAGAATGAGATCCACAATTGCTTTGATTCAAAAGATGGGAAATAACATTTAAATTATTAAAGCTAACTCCTAATTTGTTTGCTAAATGACGACCTTAACGTTTTATCCAAAATATTAGTGAACAGATTGTTTCCTTTATTCAGTGTCAAGCTTCAAAACTATCATCAACCTGGTCGGCTATGTTCAGCTCATAAGATGAACTCTAAACCCATGCTGCTTTCTCTAGCTGCCCAGAAAGCATTTGACCATCTTGCTCTGCTTGATGACTTGGGTGTCCCACAATTCTGTCACTTTTATACACCGCACATGTTCTACTCCCTCTGCACAACTTTCACTAATGATGATTCTGTCATCTCATTTCCCCATATTGGGCAGCAGTCACCAGGGGTGCTTAACCCCCTTCTGTTTACTTTTTCACTGGAACCACTGACTAATGCTAACCATCTTTTTTAAAATGTTTGCGCACTTATTGTGGGGAAGGTGGAAAATTTGCTGGAACTTTTCTCTGGTCAGTTCTCTCCTTAGACCTCTTCACCATCATCAACATCATCAACATTTATTTATATAGCGCCAAATGCCGTAGTAATACATACAGAGAGGTAAGAGAGCCGTGCTCGCAAGCTTCAATCTCTTCAGGACTGATGAGACTTTTCAATATATCTCTGGGTATAAAAATAACTACTCAGAATCGCAAGTGTCAAATATATCTTTATACCCCTCAAAAGATTCTGCAAATAAGTTTGGTGGCAGGGCACATCTCCTATCTGGGAGTCCGTGGCTAACACAATGTTGTAACTTGCTTCCACATAATGTATATTTAAGTGCCTTCAAATAACTGATATTTGTACATCAATTTTGTTTTTGGAAAATAAAAACTGCAAATGAAAAAATTAGAACATATACCACTTATGGGGGTAGTGCAGCCGGCACATTTCTTGGCATACAAGCTACAGAAGCAGTTCAGGCAATAGGCAAACTCATCTCTAGAAGTAAATCGTTGCCCAGACAATGGTTTCTTGCATCCTGTACAAATAAAACACTCCTTGTGCCAGGGTTGGTCCCGGTAGGTGACACCTCCAGTAGTGATGGCCTTAAAGAAAAGAAATGATGTTACTATAAAGTTTTTATCTGTGATACAATCATTACACTTGTAGACGTAAATAATTAGGTTATATGCATGACCGTTGGACAAGGAATTTGCATGTGTCATTTGATGCTACAAGGTAGTTTTTATGAGGTGATTCTCCTAATTAGGTTTGGTTTGCATTACAGTGGATCCTTCATTTTGTAGGCTGAACCAATGTTCAACTTATGAATTCACTAGGAATTTCTAACATCATTGAGTCATAAGGCAGCAAGTGCCTCAAATATCAATGACTCATTCCTTAGTGATGTTCCTAGTGATTTGATAGGTTGAATATTGGTTCAGCTTGGGCGACGATCCACAGCGAAGTATTGCATTGCAAGACACAACACATATTCAAACGTGATGTCACAGCCGAACCTGTTGAGCACAGATAGAGCTGGTTTAGGCAACCTATGGTTTGCTCGGTTTTTAAGAAACTCTTAATGTAGTGCACAGTCAAATTGTCTTCTAACGCTGGGTAATTCAATTCATATTCACTTTCATACTTCCAGTTTAAGCAAAGACATTGCAATACGGCAAGTGTGTTTCCCAAAGCATAATACTGAAATTCCCTGTAATATATTTTTCTGCCACCAGATGGCACATTGAGAAATTTGCACTACACCTGTGATGATTAAAAAGTATTCAGCACATGCATACTGTGCTTTGTGAAACAAATTCTAATGTTTGAGTCCTGAGCGGAGGTAACTGGGAATCGATCAAAAGCAGGTATTCCTCTGGACCCCAGGTTCCTTAATATTGCCATAGACAGAATATGTAGTCATTTGTTTTTGCTGATCACTCTATATCCCCACTAACATTTACTTACCTTTCCCTATTCCTACTCCTTCCCATTAAGTATATGTTAATTACAAAATAGTCTATTTGTATAACTATTCCAAAGTATTACTACTGGAAATTAGTTGTAGGGCTCTAATACATGTACATATATTTCTCGTACCAACCATCTCCTGAATTGTACATGTGTTATCCCTCCAAACTGGAATCAATTGTTCTATTGAAAAAAATAATCTCATCCAGCATAATGATATTTCCCTTTCCCACTTCAACTTCTACCATCGATGCTGCAAACTTTTGCACTCCCGTAGATGCTGCAATCTTGCCCCAAAAACCCTTGTTCTTACCTGTAAAATGGGTGTATTTGTGGAAAAATATAGTGATCTCACAAAGCGGCTTTTGCACTTTTGCAAATGGCCTTTTGCGTCTATCTGGTTCTTGTTAAAGTATAATCCAAAGCTAAAAGCATCACTATGCAGCCTCTCCTTTTTCCTGACAGTCGCCCTATCTGTACCTGATGCTCATAAGGAAATCAGCTACAACTCTCCTTTATAGTACTGTAAGTACTCCCACATCTCACTCTTGTATTACTCATACCATGGTTGTCACCTACTTTTTTGCACTGGATGCAGTGCATTGCAAATTGCTTCTCATAACATGGAACACAAAAGTTCTGGTTCTCTTTGGGGATGAAGCTTTTTGTTCCGATTGGCTGCTGACAACGGGCACAGATAAAGCAGGTCTCATGCCAGCTGTTTCCCTTATATTCCATCTTGCGCGTTCCTGTATGGCAAAGGTAACAGTTCATATCTTATTATAGTCTTATTGTTAACCATATATAGTGCACAGTTAACTCTGTGATCAATGTTATTAGCAACAATGTGACAATAGTAATAGTAACCGCACAAGAAAGCAGTGATATATGAAAATCGTTTATTTATATTGGCTAATGGCTCCATACAGACCTGAGCACATAACTTAGATCAGCATTTATAAACTGATAAGAATGGCTAGAAATGTTGCCCTTATAATAAGTACACGCTTTTCAGGGGCAAACGCAGGATTTGTATAGGGGGGTATCCACACCACGCCACCAATGGGCGTGACCAGCATGCATGGGGGCGTGGCTATAATTTTAGACAGTGCTTGGCTGCTCTCCAACTCTTCCTATCCCCATAATATTCATGGGCAATGCTGCGTGCACTACTGTTAGGTGCACGCAGCTCTCCCTTTTCAAGTAGAGCTGTGTGAAGCAGGAGCAGGGTCCAGCCACCTCAATTATACAGTGCCCCAGGCTTGGAGGGGGTTTCCAGGTACTAGGAAAACCCCCCTCGGTTTGCCTATGCTTTTAGTCACTGTTTGGCATTCTGCTCATATGTGATTATTTGAGACAATAGTGTGTTTTTTTACTTTATTCTTTTATGCTAGTACTTATTTATATGTATGCGATAAAATATACTCTTTATAATCTTTCAAATGTTTATGCATAAGGCAACATATCCATTTCTCTTCTTTTATAGATTATGCCCCAGTGATGTACCTGTGCCCATTCCTCTATTTCCCAGCATTGATTACCTGGCATGATTGTTTTTTTGCATTCATTGCACTTAGAAGAATATTCATTAGAGTAACATTCAGTACAAATCAGGTGTTCATCCTTTGCAGCAAATGGCTTGTCCACCAGTGAGCGCTGGCACTGGAAGCAGTGGAAGCAGGTTTCATGCCAGTGACGATCCTTGTACGAAAGATCCTGCAAAAGAAAACGCCATATTGAGCAGGGTACGTTTTATTTTCTTTGTACAGATGTGTGTTGCAATTAAATGCTCTAATTGACAACCATGCATGCTTACAATGATAGTGTTTCAAACCTAATTAAATTTCTAATTCAGTTATACATTAAGTTATGCAAATACTATTTCTGTTTTACATTCGGTGAGCGGAGCTTGGGCAGAGGGTCACCAGAGTTTATGTTGGGATCATTAATCACTATGGAGGGATGGGAGAATGTATATTACTTTTTATTACATATTATGATTTTAAGCTTTTTGTTATTATTTAAGCCCCCAAACACTCATTTTTAAATCTGTCATACAACCCACATACACACATTCATTGTTCGCATCACATTATATCCACCATGACTTTTAATTAGCAACTAAAATATCACTATTCTCTCATCCATTTGCTTTCACCCATTATCTGATGATACTTGTGTGCAACATTCTGCATCTGTATTGATTTCTTCCTGCTTCTCTATTCCCTGCATGTCCCAGCTCTGTTCACCTTCATCATTTCATTTGTAAGAATAAGCCCAGGTCTGTGGACTGTATAGTGACATGAGATGAGAGGCGGTTTTAGGTCAGGTTTGCAGTGTACAAAATCACTTACAAGTAACCAACATGGACCCACATTGAAGGTATCACATTTAATGGCTGATGTAGAGGTGAAAATTGAGCTTAAACTCAAGAGCAACATGTGCTATTAATTAGAAGTACGCAGTATAAGTCTGAGATGCGCCTCTCTACATTTAGAGAGGCAGAACAGGGGAGGTTATGGACTGGCCTGCATAGCCAAATACAGGAAGGGCATATCATGCACCATATGTACTATGTAGAGAAGGAAACAGCTGCAAATACGTCTGTCAGGAGGCACATCTGTTATGGCTGCTTCTCCCCTGGTAGATGTAAACAAATAAATACATTTATTTCAAAACTGGTCCCTCCCCCTTAAAAGTTCTTTCAGCACTAGCGCCGATTGCCTAGACTGATACTGGCAATCAGTAATCAGGGGCATGAAAAGCGTGGGGTCCCCGGAAATTGCAAATACCAGCACTTGGCTATGTCATCCGGTGCTTGTGGCAATATAGCAGGGAAACCCACATCATTGTGTCCCCTTTAATAGTGACAACCAGCACTAGGCATTCAGCACAGGGCTAAATTCCCTAGGATATTGGGGCTGCAAACACCCCATGCTGAAGGCATATCGCACATCCATAGAACGGCATAGCAGTTCTATTTACAGTGCAAATTTCCCACCATCTAATCTCAGACCTATTCACTTAAAAGTAACCTACGTACAGGGGAGTTAAAACAAGCCTATTGTGGTGCCCCAAAGCCCTGTTGAACAGCACAGAGGAAGTGCATAAACGCTTTTAAAATGCAGGGCTACAAGGGGTTACTAGAGGCTGATAAAGACACAGTGGGAATGACAGTTGACAGTTGAACTGAAAAGACGTACCCAGGATGATGTGCAGGAAGGAGGAGTGTGTGATATAGCAACAAGAAAGAGGAAGCTGACATGAGAGACTGATCTGCTGCTGGAACTGATGACATTGCCAGCACACACGGCTGGAGAACAGCTGGGGACACACAGTGGGGCGTCCAAGACAGTTTCCACGAACTGCAGAACCTTTTCAAGGTAAAATCCTAGCCTGCAGTGTACTGCACACACCCCAGCGTCAGAGGGAAGAGTGATGAGAGAACAGCGCCATCTTGTGACTGAATTGAGCAACAGTCCTGTGTTTTGTTATAATCTTTAACACTGCCTACAGTTTAACATCTACCCTTTAGAGAGAAAGTACAGGGACGTAATCGGGATTGTTAACCCTTCTGGAAAACCTCTGCAGGACATTTAAACACTACAAAATTCCTGTGCACAGGTCAGCCCAGGACTGAGTGTAAAATATGGTAACGTTACCAGGGATAATATTGGTGCACCAAATGTTTTAGATGGATGTAATGTTATGTGATTTACCTAAGAATTGATTTGTTGATATTGAAAATGTTATATGTTAAATGCTATTGTACTCTATGCTGATCAAACGATTATTTTGTCATTACCATTGAGCTGAAGGGGTCAGTGGGGCGGTGGCTTACCAAAACTATCCTTACCGCATATATAATAAACCCAAGTTGTTTGACCAATCCTTGTCCCTTTCATTGAAGTACTTATCTCCTGACCACCGGATATCCGAACAGAAAAGAACCTGACTCGTGTCTGCAGGACAAGGTAAGGGAAGGATTTCCCATCAGTCTCGACCACCACACTATCACTGGCAAAAACACCCATTTTTGCAACCAATTAGTCCTTTTGTCCTTTGAAAAATCAGCTCCATAGTTTCATAAGTGAGACAGATGAAAATCTTATCTCGCTGGACCAAGATGAGCAGCTATTGTACTATTCCCACTCAGATCCCTTGGTGATCAAGGAATACAGATGCCACAGAAGGTGAGAGAGAGGATTAGAGAGCTGGAGAATACAGACATCTAGTGAGAGAGCTGTGGGATAGAGAGAAAGAGAGCGGGAGGGGGGACAGAGAGTGCTAGTAGGATATTGAGCTGGTGAGAGCATAGCGGAATAGAGAGAGCAGGTACAGAAGCTGAGGGACAGAGAGCTAGTAGGTGAACAAGCCAGTTGACAGAGTGCTATGAGACAGATGGTGTTGATGAGAGTGAGTGCTGACGTTGGAAAGTGCTGGATATCAGAGAGCTAAAAGAGATAAGTGACAGCTGACAAGACATTAAATGTTGCTGAACAAGAGAGTTGGGGGAGAGTATCTATGTATGTATGTATGTATGTATGTATTGTTGCATCATACATGTTATACTTTATACATATTGCTCTATATTTATAACACTTTGCTTACTGCACTTTGTTTTGTATTACCTTGTATGCCATGTATTGTATGCCATGTATTGTCACCTTGCACGGTTACACAAAGCTCTATGTATGGTCGCTGCGGACCCTTTGTGGCGCCTTACAAATAAAAGAAGATAATAATAACATGTGACAGTGTTTATTATTCTTTTTAAGGCACAGCGATTAGAGGGTATTGGAGCACATGTTTGTTACTTCCACCATGATGTGCTTATTATGTTTTTAAGGTTTTGGGTTTTGGGAAGAAAGCTCATGCTAGGTAGCACAGGGAATACAAATATTCTTTTTTTTAAGATAGAAGCGGAACATGTTTCATTTTGGGCGCAAAATGCAATAAAACAATGATATAAATGTATACTAAACCTTTTACTAGGTGTCTGACTTCAAAGAGTATTGTGATTTTATTTCCAATGCCATGAGAGCCCTTGTGCTGACATGCCTAATGAAACACATCATATTATAGAATATAAATGATAACCCTTGATGGCCATTTATAGAGCAGAACAGTTCTACAAACACAAACATGGCACCTGCATAATAGAGATTTGTGCAACTCTTTGTACATGATTGCACTAATATGTGCTTTACACAAGCCAACATTGCATCTCAGAAGGCCCCAGCATTTTTCCCATTATTGCACGACATGTTGTGCTGGAAACAACATTTTTGTTTTTTACTTTACCCTAAAGAGTTTTATATTTGTTTTGAATATATTTATTGATATATACAATATATGAGGTTCAGCATCCCTATATACAGAGTAAGACTCTACAGGGAAAATTACATTTAGCACATAAAACAAGAGAATGGATACTGTACACATAACAATAGTTTCATCATTAGGCGGATACTGTGAATTACATTGGGTTCCTGTTCGGTTTATTCTAATTCACACTCTTACTGCAATACTTCATAACAATGCTTGGCTACTGGTATCCCTAGTCATTGATTCATACCTCTCCGATGATACTGGATACTATTTTCTATCGTTTCATCTGCTACTTTTACTGCTTGTACTTACGGCTCATACCTCCAGTAGCCACTTTTCAATTCAAAAATGTTTTACATCCTCAAGTGCTCTTTACTACTTTGTGGTTGTATAGTATTGTTTTTACATTCTTTACAAAGTCTCCTATATCTTCTACTAAACAACAAGCATTCTCACTTATAATATGCATAGAACAAGAGAGGTTACATTGGATAATTATTATTCATAACTACATCCCCCTTCTATTGCCATTGATACCTGAGTTATGTCCTCCCTGCCCCCAGTCATTTTGCTAATAGGTCCCAGCCAGTGTGGAGGGAATAGAACGGAAGCCTCTGTAATTTCATCCAGACACTAGTGGTTTCAGCCAAAACAACCCCTGTGATTATATACTGAAAATACTCTTTGGGTTTGTACTTATCAGCATTTGTATACTGCCATGTCTTGTGTTTACCGGTGGAAGACTTCAAGATTGTGATCTACAAGAAATATTTTGTCCATACTCACTACATGCTTTGAGAGCCCAAAATGCAAACAAATGGCCTGAATCATTAAGTAAGGCAAAAAAAAGGAATAAATGTTCTCCGGCACAGACCATGTTACAATGCAAGGGGAGCAAATTAGTTTATTATTTTGTACATAAGTTAAATACTGGCTGTTTTTTCATCTAATACACAAATACTTGATAGCTTTATTTTTACACAGAAATTTAAAGTTGATGTAGGACATGCCCTACCCCAACTATAAAGCTGTCCCCACATTATAAATTTACCTCCCCCTCCAATGCAACATGGTTTTGTCCAGGCATAAAGTTACTCATTTTTTAGCTTTGCTCTCCTTAATGACTCAAGCCCAATATGTATACAGCATTTGGAGGAAATGCAGTAAGTACAGATAAATTGTTCTTATGATGATCAATAGGGACCTGATTCATTAAGGATCTTAACTTGAGAAACTTCTTATTTCAGTCTCCTGGACAAAACCATGTTACAATTTGTTTTTTCATGTAGCACACAAATATCAACTTTAAATGTCAGTGTACAAATAAGCTATCAAGTATTTGTGTGCTACATGAAAAAACAGTCAGTATTTAACTTATGTGCAAAACAGAATACTAATTTGCACCCCTTGCATTGTAACATGGTTTTATCCAGGAGACTGAAATAAGAAGTTTCTCAAGTTAAGATCCTTAATGAATCAGGCCCCAGGTCACTATTCTGAGGTTTGCCTAAACATTGTTGAGTCATGGGGTCCTCTAAAGGCTAGTTCCCACCAGGGAGCAGTGTTTTAATGGTGATGTATTTTTACCAGGTTGATGAAGTAATCATAAGTTCACCTTCTGCTTGGGCTGCATGAACATTTCATGTTGCTGCTCTCATAATGTGATCTGATGTTACTCTGCAAAGTTAATCTGTGGCTCCGCTTATGGGATCAAAGGCCCCTTGGGTCCCCTGAATATATCATGTTGCCCACCACTCACCAGACTATACATATGGTGGATGGAGAAAGCCTATGACAACAGGATGGAGAATGGAAGCAGCGTGCACTATAATTCATGTATGCCTTGTCAGGTAGTTTCCTTAACATATGGTGAATAAAATGAAGCCTGCAAGTATCTAAAGCAACTTTTATATATTTCGGAACTAAACTAGCTGGGTAACATTTTCAATCTTACCATACAACCCCACATTAATACCACCAGACATCCTCCCAAGACCAGCTATGCTGCTGCATCACATTCTATCCACCATGTGCTTTAAAGAGCATGTAAAAGAAAACAAAACATTTTTATTGCCAAGAAAACAGCATGTCAATAAAACAATTCCTTTTTTGGGATAATTCAGCAAGTGCTGCCAGGTCACATGATCAAAATAAATCTGTCACGTTATATAATGCAGACTCTGCAGAAATCTTGGCAAGTTTAGCATGAACAACAAGACGTCCATAAATAATAATGTGACTAAACACAGGATATTTCTCAATTTGGTGTAATCTCTAATAGCTCAGTGGAGAGTATTCTGTAATCCTGTAGATATTATGCATTAATAAACCTGAACTGACTAAGTAAAAAGTACCTAAGAAGAAAACCTTATGCTTAAAGCAGTCTCACTTACAGCCAGCACACGGCTTGCACAATATGTTATTTATATATTTATAAACGTAATATATTTATTGTACAATGTAGATTTTAGACCAGTACGTTTCCATACTGTAAACTGGGCATCGTCTTGTGAGGTCTGTCTTCATTTTAAGGTCCTGCAAAGTTGTTTCAGTTATATAAGTATACACAAGCTACAAGGTAAAACAATTATGAAGCCACACAAAGTTTAGTGAGGAGTGCTATAAGAATATTAAGGCTCCCATGTGTCCCTAATTTCCCAGGACAATCCCGGATTTGCTAGTGTTAATAAATAGGATGGAATAGATTCCTATATCTGTTTTAGTACAAGTAACCGGTAACTTTTATGGCCTGAGAAATCTGCACACCAGGGGATCAGCTTGTTTCTTTTCAAAATGATGGGAACCATAAACTAGGATATCAGGGGTCAGGCTGCATATTAAAGATACCAGATAATCCTGTCGTGGACCCCAAGCCCAGAATGGCTCCTATAGTATGTTTGATACATGGAAAACATAACAACAGTTTTCTTGCCATGTGAAGTCACAAAATAACTACTGATCACTGAGAGTACTAATGGAGTCTAGAAGCAACATTTAAATGGAGGCCCCAGGGAACGGCTTTTGCCTCACCTCTGACATTCTTGCACTGGTAGAGGAAGGAGAGCAGTCTGTTGTGGCAGTGCAGGTGCCAGCAAGTGTCCTCCGTACCTCCACTTTCACAAACTGAAAAGTGGGTCCATTATCCATAACCCTCAGTGACTAATAGACAGCAAGGTCACTCAGGCTTGGCAGAAACCCCAGTACCTCAAGTGCTCTCTCATTATGGCAGCATGTTGGTTCACTAACACAGCATTTGGATTAGCCAGCTACTGAGGATCAGGGGCGGATCTAGACATTTGTCCTACCCGGGGCGATTTTAGGGGGGACGATTTAGGCCCCGCCCCCTTTCTGATGGCTAAGGCTGTTGGCGGCTGCACAGTATGTGCAGGTCCGTTCAGCAGTGGCAGTGTGCTGTCCTCCCGCTGCTCTGATTGTGTTTAAAACACAATCAGAGCAGTCGGGCAGCACACTACACATAGGTGTGTATGCATAGATAGGTCTCCTGAGTCAGATGATCCATAAATTGTAGTTAGGGGACTGCAGTGATTTACAATATGTTGTAAAGGTATAGACATCAGATATACGTGTGTGACTTTAGCAGAAGAATAGAACTGGGAAGAACCTTGAAGAGCAGGGGTCTTTATAGATACAATCCTGAGTATATTTAGGTTTGAATTATGTTTGTATAGTTACTAATAGTTTAAATAAGGCTCAACTTAAGACTAAACAGATGCCTAAATAAGATCATCAGTCCCTTTATAAACATAATTAGTTCATACAAGCATATGTACACATTGATGTCCATGGGTCCTGCACCGACAGATTTTATTTTGCATATGGTGGCCCATAACAATGCACCAGTCACAGAATGTCACAGCCAGAGTCAATGTGTGTATGTTAGAGAATTTAGACTGTAAGCTCCAATGGGGCAGGGACTGATGTGAATGAGTTCTCTGTACAGCGCTGCGGAATTAGTGGCGCTGTATAAATAACTGATGATGATGATGATTCCAATACAAGAATATGTAATAATCTCATTGGTGCTCTGATGAGCCTGATGAGTTATATTCCATAGCGATCCCCATAAGTGTTGGGTTTGTCTATTACTGCAGCTCTTTTTTTGTAAGAGGCTCTCTTCTTCATTGTGAGGCACATGATGGCTCGGTACAGTACTACAGCCATCTGCAGGGTCTTATCTATGTGCAGATTTTCAACATATTCATTTAAGATGAAAAATATTTGTTCTGCCTGATCCCTGAAATTTTGAGAACAAAAAGCCTAGCCAAAAACGAATGAATATCTTGAGACAAACATTTCAGCCTCTGTTCAGAAACCACTGTCCAGAATAATATTTATCCTGAAACTCAAATAAACTAAACAGAATGGAAGATTACTTTTTCTTAATTTACATCCACTTTTACCACTCTTAAAGTAATCCAAGTCATAGTTTATATGGCTACCATCTGCTATTATGAACAAATAACTTCTATTATGATTAGACTTGTAGTATCCTGCTGCCAAAATTGTCAAAATAATAAAACAAATGCTGTTTTTATGAAGTGATGATCCCCTTTTTGTATGCATACAGTTATAAATTCTACTATGGACCTCACACAGCAGATTCCCATATAACTACTCTGGATGAATGCTGCAATGCAGATTTTGTATTTAAAGCTGAAAGAAACAACAACATGCAATTATTCTCACATTAGAGAGTAAAATATTTTACGTAAGTGAAAATATTTTTAAATAAGTATTTTACCTGAATATATATGTATATATTATACCGTAATAGATTTTTATTTTAGGTGACTAGAATTCCTTTATATAATAGAGAAGAATTAAATTAAAATAAACATTAAACCGGGAGTATAGAGAGGGGAGTACGTGCCGCAGGTCAAAGGAGCAGAAAAACGGGAAGTGATTTCAGAACCCACCAGTTAAAGAGAGATTTGGGCCTTAGAAGCAGGAGAATAGCAGGAAGTGGCCAGAGAAAAGGGGAAAAGGGAGTTAAGGCCATTGCCAGTACTGCAGCGTTACCAAGCGGAGCTGATGGAGAATGAGAGGCACTGCAACCAAGCCCACTGAACCTGTCAGAAAGCATAAGCGTTTCAGGAAGAGTGAATACTGTGGAAAAGGATGTTGCAGAGAGAGGCACGTCAGAGATGACAACATCATTACCAGGAGATTGAAGAAAGCTGTAAATCCCTTAGAGACAACTGCCACTCTTACAGAGAAGCTGCACATCTAACAGAGTAAGCTCCCAGTCCTGCCAAGAGGACTGACAATCTAACAGAGGAGGTTCCAAGTTACTACATAGGGCTGCCAAATCACAGAGGGAACTACCATTCCCAGAGGGGAGTCTGCCATTGCCAGAGAATCAGCTGCTATAGGTCCAGAGGAAGTCTAGATTTAGCCCAGACGTCCAGAAGGAAACCAAGTAAAGTCCAGAGAGAGTCCTGCTCCAGTCTAAAGTTCTGGAAGGTCCAATTGTTTATAGTGTCCTGATATATACTGCACCACACTATACACCTTAGTGATCATAAGTACTTTGGTTCTCCTGAACTAAAGGTCTGGCCTTCAACTGCCTGACACTGCCTGGACTACTCCTCCCATCATCTTCTGCACACATTTATGGTTATTCTTGCTATAGGGGCAACTTCCCACTTCATTATGTATTCCCATTGATAACTATTACTATTCTTTGGACTATCACCCACATCATTGTTGCCTTCTTTTTGATAATAAGTACTATAGTTGGGATAACACACCCATAATCTTCTTCAAGAGAAAGTGTTGTATTTTTTCATTACTCTTATTATAAAGGGACTCTCTTTACCTTTGTCTTTATATTATAGTTGTTGCAGTGTTCTTCACCAATACATGCCCAGAGTTTAAGTTTCCAATTGTAGTGTTTTTCTATTTCACCCTTTCTCCTTAAAGAGGCTTTAACTAGGGATGTGCACCGGCCACTTTTCGCGTTTTGGGTTTTGGGTTTTGGGTTCTGATTACCTTCAGGTTTTGGGTTCTAATGGGTTTTGCCAAAACACCCCCCTCAAGGTTTTGGTTCTGATTTTGGGTTCTATTTTTTTTTAAAAAAAGTATAAAAACTGCTAAAATCCAGATTTATTTTTTTTTCACTCCTACGCTATTATTAACCTCAATAACATTCATTTCCACTCATTTCCAGTCTATTCTGAACACCTCACACCTCACAATATTGTTTTTAGGCCAAAAGGTTGCACCGAGGTAGCTGGATGACTAAGCTAAGCAACACAAGTGGGAGGCACAAACTCGTGGCCTATCTAGAAGTGGCACTGCAGTGGCAGACAGAATGGCAGTTTGAAAAACTAGGCCCCAAAGAGCACATAATGCCAAAAAAAAGGTGCAAGATGGAATTGTCCTTGGGCCCTCCCATCCACCCTTATGTTGGGGAAAAAGGACATGCACACTTTAACAAACCAATCATTTCAGCGACAGGGCCTACCAAACTACTGTGGCTGAAATTATTGGTTCGTTTGGACCCCCACAAAATGAGCTGGCAAAGAAAAAAAAGAGGTGCAAGATGGAATTGTCCTTGGGCCCACCCATCCACCCTTATGTTGCGGAAAAAGGACATGCACACTTTAACAAACCAATCATTTCAGCGACAGGGCCTACCAAACTACTGTGGCTGAAATGATTGGTTTGTTTGGGCCCCCACACAAAAAAAGCAATTCATCTCTCCCTGTACAAAGTAAACTGGCTCTACTGAGGCAAGATGTTGTCCTCATCCTCATCCTCTGATTCCTCGCCCCTTTCAGTGTGTACTTCCTCATCCTCACACATTATCAATGCGTCCCTGCTGGACTCCACAATCACAGGTCCCTCTGTAGTCTCTGGAGGCCATTGCTGGTCTTCATTGAAGAATTGATAATTCATTTTGATGAACATCATCTTCTCCACATTTTGCGGAAGCAACCTCCTTCGCCGCTCACTGACCAGGTTCCCCACTGCACTAAAAACTCTTTCGGAGTACACACTGGAGGGGGGACAACTCAGGTAAAATAGAGCTAGTTTGTACAGGGGCTTCCAAACTGCCTTTTTTTCCTGCCAGTACAAGTAAGGACTGTCTGACATGTCTACGTGGATGCTGTCACCAAAGTAATCCTCCACCATTTTTTCAATGGTGACAGCATCCAATGCAGCGACAGTAGACATGTTAGCAATCGTTGGCAGGTCCTTCAGTCCGGACCAGATGTTCAAATTTGCTCCTGCCTGCTCTGCATCCCCACCAGCGGGTCGTTTAGGAAATCTCAGCTGTTTCCTCGCAGCCACAGGTGTGGGAGAAAATGAAGGAGGAGCTGTTGCCATGTCACGGTCCTCTTCAGATGACAATCTCCTGATCAGCAGGTCTTTGCACCGCTGTAGACTTGTGTCCGCCGGAAACAGAGACACAACATACTCTTTAAACTGAGGATCGAGCACGGTGGCCAGAATGTATTCCTCTGACTTTAAAAGACTGACCACCCTCGGATCCTGGCAAAGCGTACGAAGGGCTTCATCCACAAGAGCTACATGCTTTGTGGAATCGCAATGGTTTACCAGCTCCTCCCTCACTTTCTCCAGCTGCTTCTGCAACAGCCTGATCAGGGGAATCACCTGACTCAAGCTGGCAGTGTCGGAACTGACTTCTCGTGTGACAAGTTCAAATGGCTGGAGAACCTTGCACAACAAAGAAATCAGTCTCCACTGCGCTTGACTCAGGCGCATCCCCACTCCTTTGCCTATGTCGTAGGTGGCTGTGTAGGCTTGATTGGCCTTTTGCTGCTCCTCCATCCTTTGCAGCATATAGAGGGTGGAGTTCCAACGCGTCGCAACCTCTTGTTTGAGGTGATGGCAGGGCAGGTTCAGGCGTTTTTGATGGTGCTCCAGTCTTCGGTAGGCAGTGGCAGAATGGCGAAAGTGTCCTGCAATTTTGCGGGCCACCGCAAGCATATCCTGCACACCCCTGTCACTTTTAAGATAATGCTGCACCACCAAATTTATTGTGTGGGCAAAACATGGCACGTGCTGGAAATTGCCCATATGTAATGCCCGCACATTGTTACAGGCGTTGTCCGACACCACAAATCCCCAGGAGAGTTTAAGTGGGGTAAGCCACTGCGAGATGATTTCCCTCAGTTTCTCTAAGAGGTTGTCGGCGTTGTGCCTCTTACTGAAACCGGTGATACACAATGTTCCCTGCCTTGGAACAAGCAGGCGTTTCGGAGATGCTGCTACTGATGCTGCTGCTGCTGTTGCTGCGGAAGGCGATGCATCTACCCAGTGGGCTGTCACAGTCATATAGTCCTTAGTTTGCCCTGAACCACTTGTCCACATGTCCGTGGTTAAGTGGACAGTGGGTACAACCGAATTTTTCAGAGCACTGAGGACACTTTTTCATACTTCTCTGTACATCCCGGGTATCGCCTGCCAAGTGAAGTGGAATCTAGACGGGATTTGGTACCGGGGACACAATACCTCCATCAACTGTCTAAATCCCACTCCACTGATGGCGGACAGCGGACGCACGTCTAACACCAACATAGCTGTCACGGACGCAGTTATCCGCTTTGCCATAGGATGACTGCTGTCGTAATTCGTGCTCATGGCAAACGACTGTTGTATGGTCAATTGCTTCGTGAAAGACGTAGCGGTCTTACGACTTCCCCTCTGGGAAGATGACCGACTCCCAGCAGCAACAGCAGCAGTAGGCGTAGCGCTGCAGGATCCTCCGGAAGAATCAGTTCCTGAACTAAACACAGAATTATGAAGGGTCTTCAGGTGACGTATAAGGGAGGATGTCCCTAGGTGGCCAAGATCCTTACCCCTGCTTATTGCTGCTTTACATAAGCTACATATGGAAATACATTTGTTGTCCGGATTGGGATAGAAATAATTCCAGACCGAAGAGGTGGATTTATTGGTCTTCTGCCCAGGCATGACGATGGGCTTTTTCATCCCATGGACAACAACTGTTTCCCCCCCTGGTGCCTCATTTAAGAAAACCACATCAGCATCCTCCTCGTCAACTTCCTCCTCAGCGCCAGCTACATCAATATCCTCCTCCTGGTGTACAACATTGACACCTTCATTATCAAAATCTGGAACTGCACTGTGTGTGATCCTTCCAGCATATGCAGAGGGCATGCTGCAAATGGTGGAAGAAGCCACCTCTTCCCGTACAGTGCTGGGAAGGTCAGGCATCGCAACCACCAACACCCTTGGACTCTCCTTGGGGATTTGTGATGCCATGTCTTTAGAAGGCAGAGTTGTTTGCTGTATTTTTGATGGCAGCTTAACTTCTTAAATTTTCTAGAGGGGGGGGGGAGGAGGGCTTAGATCATTGGGTGAAGCTGAACCACTAGTCATTAACACGGGCCAGGGCCTAAGCTGTTCCTTGCCACTCCGTGTCGTAAATGGCATATTGGCAACTTTACGTTTCTCCTCAGATGATTTTAATTTCTTTTTTTTGATCATTTTAGTGAACTTTGGCTTTTTGGATTTTACATGCCCTCTACTATCACATTGGGCATCGGCCTTGGCAGACGACGTTGATGCCATTTCATCGTCTATGTCATGACTAGTGGCAGTAGCTTCAGCATTAGGAGGAAGTTGTTCTTGATCTTTCCCTACTTTATCCTCCAAATTTTTGTTCTCCATTATATGCAGCACAAGAGAGCGTACTCCTAAACCACACACACTCGGCAAAGGCTTTAAAAATTATATGCGGCACAGGAGAGTACCACTGGACTGGAGTTATACAGCAGTACCACTGGACTTATACGGCAGGATCAGTGGAGTTATACAGCAGTACCACTGGACTTATACGGCTGGATCAGTGGAGTTATACAGCAGTACCACTGGACTTATTATACGGCAGGATCAGTGGAGTTATACAGCAGTACCACTGGACTTATTAGACGGCAGGATCAGTGGAGTTATACAGCAGTACCACTGGACTTATTATACGGCAGGATCAGTGGAGTTATACAGCAGTACCACTGGACTTATTATACGGCAGGATCAGTGCAGTTATACAGCAGTACCACTGGACCTATACGGCAGGATCAGTGCAGTTATACAGCAGTACCACTGGACTTATACATCAGGATCAGGGGAGTTATACAGCAGTACCACTGGACTTATTATACGGCAGGAGCAGTGGAGTTATACAGCAGTACCACTGGACCTATACGGCAGGATCAGTGGAGTTATACAGCAGTATGTCACTCACCGGACTGTTAGTGCCTCTAGTTTGGGACATGGGTCTCTCTCGCTCCTGCTGGCGCCTCTCCTGAGCCGCGGCCATCCGCCATCTTGACTAAGATTGCGCATGTGCAGAAACCCTGAACTGTTAAAACCTCGCCTCTAGTCTCATTGGTTAATTAATCACCTCTCAGTACTTAAGGTACCTGTTGCCCTATTACTTTGCCTGTTCTTGGTTCTCATTCCCTTGAGACTCTGAGGTGTTTCCTGTTTCTGCTTGTGTTATCCGTTTGCTGTGGACAAGTCTCCTCTTCACATCAGTAGTAGAACTTACCCACTGCAGACTACTCTCACTACTCCGTTACATGCCTGCACCTGGACAAGACTCCTCTTTACATCAGTAGTAGAACTTACCCACTGCAGACTACTCTCACTACTCCGTTACATGCCTGCACCTGGACAAGTCTCCTCTTCACATCAGTAGTAGAACTTACCCGCTGCAGACTACTCTCACTACACCGTTATATGCCTGCACCTGCACAAGTCTCCTCTATACTTCAGTGGTAAAACTTGCCAATTGCAGACCACTCACACTACTCCGTTACATGCCTGCACCTGGACAAGTCTCCTCTTCACATCTGTAGTAGAACTTACCCGCTGCAGACTACTCTCGCTACTCCGTTACATGCCTGCACCTGGACAAGTCTCCTCTTCACATCAGTAGTAGAATTTACCCGCTGCAGACTACTCTCACTACTCCGTTATATGCCTGCACCTGCACAAGTCTCCTCTATACTTCAGTGGTAAAACTTGCCAATTGCAGACCACTCACGCTACTCCGTTACATGCCTGCACCTGGACAAGTCCTCTCTTCACATCAGTGGTACAACTTGCCAATTGGAGACCACTCACGTTATCCGGTTACATGCCTGCGCTAGGACAAGGCTTCTCTACACATCAGTGGTAAAACTTGCCAATCGCAGACCACTCACGCTACCCCGTTATATGCCTGCACCTGGACAAGTCTTCTCTTCTCATTAGTGATGTAAACTGCCAACTGCGGACCACTCACGCTATTCCGTTACATACCTGCGCTGGACAAGTCTTCTCTACACATCTGTGGTGAAACCTACCAGCTGTAGACCACTCATGTCTCCTTGTGATATAACTTCTACTCAGTATGGTACCTATGAGATGGACTAAAGTCTACAAGTGCCTCTGTATTATAGCTGCAAGTCGCTGACTCTTCTACTGCATTGTTGATTGGTCTTTGCCTAACGTTATCCAGTTATCAAGTACTGGCCTGCTATATGCTACCTGCGTGCTAAGGCACTTGGACTCTTTCCTCATTGTATCCTGCTTACTAATCTGCTGTACCATCACAGTTCCTCGGTGCCAAGACTCAGCATTTATACTATTGACATTCCTTTCCTCTATTATATTATATGGTTCCACTGATTCACCACACTACCCAGAGGTCCGCACCTCTGGTAAGTGTAGCTACACCTGGTGAATTCTAGGTAAAACTCCTAGTGCCCGTGACACAGTACCACTGGACTTATACGGCAGGATCAGTGGAGTTATACAGCACCACCACTGGACTGAGCAGGACAGAGCACAGGACAGCACCACTGGACTGAGCAGGACAGCACCACTGGACTGAGCAGGACAGAGCACAGGACACCACCACTGGACTGAGCAGGACAGAGCACAGGACAGCACCACTGGACTGAGCAGGACAGCACCACTACACTGAGCAGGACAGAGCACAGGACACCACCACTGGACTGAGCAGGACAGAGCACAGGACAGCACCACTGGAATGAGCAGGACAGAGGACACCACAAACACACCCTCCTTCTTCCCTTTCCAATGCCCGAGTGAAGATGGCGGCGGCAAGTGGGGACTAATATGAATCCGGATCTCGCGAGATCCGACGGCGGGATGATGACGTTTTGCCTCGTTTTGAGTTTTGCGTCGGGCAGGAATCCCCGAACAGTGCTCGGATTGGGCTCGGATCGCCACTGTTCGGGGGTGTTCGGATTTGACAAATCCGGACCCGCTCATCTCTAGCTTTAACCAATTCAGGGTATGTGTCTGTAGGTCTAAATGTGAATGCTACCAATATTAAGTCCATGCAAATGTGTAAGTGGTTATATGCAAGGATTGAGGCTTTCTGGGCTGGAATGGCCCCCTGGGGAGCCGGGGTATTCCCCGGTGAACCCCGATGACTGATGGCTCCGCCCTCTTCGTTGGTGGGTCGGAGCTGAATACTTTTTTTTTAAAAAGTAAAACAAATACGTGACCACAGCGTCGGCACCCCTCCTACCTGCTCCGTTCACACTGAATGTCAGGTGTGACGTCATCACGCCTGACATCCAGTGAGGAGCGATGCAGAGAGGAGCCAGCAAGAAGACAGAAGACAAGAAGAGAAGAAAAGAGAAGAAAGAAGCCAATAGGAGAGTAAGTAAAGGAACGGAGGCAAGGAGGAAGAGGGGGTGGGAACAGAATGGCACAGGGTGATGAAGGGGGTGCAAAATGGCACAGGATGATGAAGAGGGGAGAAGCAGAATGGCACAAGGTGATGAAGGGGGGAAGCAGAATGGCACAGGGTGATGAAGGTGGGGTGGAAGCAGGATGGCACAGGGTGATAAAGGGGGAGCAGGATGACACAGAGTGATGAATAAGTGTGATCCTATGGGGGCACAGTGTGGTGACGAACGACCACAGTAATGTGTGTGTGATGGCACAGGGAGCTTGTGGCAATGTAATGTGTGTGTGTGTGATGGCACAGGGGTCTTATGGCAATGTAGTGTGTATGTGTGGCAATGTAGTGTGTGTGTGTGTGTGTGTGTGTGTGTGTGTGATGGCACAGGGGGCTTGTGGCAATGTAGTGTGTGTGTGTGTGTGTGATGGCACAGGGGGCTTGTGGCAATGTAGTGTGTGTGTGCGTGATGGCACAGGGCGCTTGTGGCAATGTGGTGTGTGTGATGGCACAGGGGGCTTGTGGCAATGTAGTGTGTGTGTGATGGCTAAGGAGGCTTCAGACACAGAAGGGGTAGCACGGTTCTTGGCATTCTCTTGTACAGTTGGGCAGCGTCATAGCTAGAAAAGAAAGAGAAGCGGTAGCAGTGTTCTTCCACATCTCCAGTGACATTCTACTGAGTTATAGCTCAGACAGAAACCAGGGCCATCTTAACAACATTATGGGCCCCCAGGCAAAGCAGTGCACCGGGGCCACTACATACATATATATATATATATATATATATATATATATATATATATATATATGGATATAGATGTATAGAGATACAGATACAGATATATAGAGATAGAGATAGATAGATGTACTTGCTCAGTGACCCTTGAAGGTTTTTTTTGCAGGTTTTTTCTTTTGCAGGATTATTTATTCTAATTAGGAGCCCTGCCTTTGGGGTCCCCTTGCCCGTGGGGCCCCCGGGCACCTGCCCATCGCGCCCAATGGAAAAGATGGCCCTGACAGAAACAGGAGAGCTCCATTGCTAATGCTGGTATGCTTGGTAATATTTTGGGTAGAGTGGCATGTTGGCAATTTTATGTTTTTCTAAAGTAAACTTTCACCTTTATTAGAGAGGTGTTTATTTCTTTAAAAAGGTACAAGCTTTTATTTACATATTTCCCTGACTTAAAACCACTATGCAATTGAACATAGTAATTAGCACATGCAGTAGAGGGATTAGTATTATCATGACTCAGACTGGAGAGTGACAGAACAGTGTGACTGAAAACTGGAGAGAGATAAGGACACTGCCACCCCTCCTGTTTCTGTATGAGCGATGGCACAGTAGAATGTCACTGGAGATTTTTAATAACACTGACAGCCCTATTATTACAATTACTGTTTCAGCACTAAACACTGCCACCTCTCCTATTTCTGAGTGAGCTATGGCTCACTAAAATGTCACTGTAGACTTTTAAAAACACTGCCAGCCTTATTATTTGAATTTCTGTTTCAAAACTGAACACTGCACCTCTCCTATTTCTGGGTGAGCTATGGCACAGTACAATGTGACTGCAGGTTTTTAAGAATACTGCCAGCCATATTATTTCTATTTCAGCAATGACAATTAGCAATGGAGCTGTCCTGTTTGTGTGTTAGCTATATAACACAGTGCAATTTGACTTCAGATTTAGAACAAGCCTGCCAGCCCTATTATTTCTATTTCAGCAATGACAATTAGCAATGGAGCAATGGAGCTGTCCTGTTTGTGTGTTAGCTGTATAACACAATACAATGTGACTACAGATTTAGAACAAGACTGGCAACCCTATTATTTCACCTTGACAATTAGCAATGAAGCTCTTCTGTTTCTATATCAGCTATAATTCAGTAGACTTTGAACAACACTGTTACCCCTCCTCTTTTTTTCTAGCTATGACGCTGCCCAATTGCACTAGAGATTGCTAAGAACCGTGCTACCCCTTCTGTGTCTCTCTGTGAAATGGTGCTGGATTGCCATGGAGGGTGGTACTTATAGAATCCAAAACTCGCGAGATCCGACGACGTAACAATGACGTTTTGCCTTGTTTTCAATTCCGAGGGCGTGCGAAAGTACCGAGTCGGCTCAGCTCGTTTCTTGGATCTGTTAAGTTTGGGTGGGTTCGGTTCTCGGGGAACCGAATCTGAGCATCTCTAGTTGACAGCAGTATGCCTCTTAGTGAAACAGATTATACACAGAGTAGTCTGCCTCTGAAAGATCTGGCATTGTTTGTTAGATGCTGCTGCTGTTCCTGCTGCTGAAGGCGATTTACCATCCCAGTGGGCTGTCACAGTCATATAACCTTTAGTTTTCCCAGTTCCGCTTGTCTCCATATCTGTAGTTAAGTATACAGTGGGTAAAATGGCATTTTGTAGCCCAATCATTTTCTTTTTTGCAACCTCCTGGTACAGGTGAGAAATTACTTGTATAGTAAAATGGTGTTGAGATGGAATTTGGTAACGGGGACACAGGATTTCAATTAACTGTCTTATTTCTACTGCATTAATGGTGGATATTGGACGCAGATCTAATACTAGTATAGTCGCCATGGCGCTTGTGATCTGCTGTGCGACTGGTTGACAGTTGCCATACCTGCTTCCTCTTGCAAAGGATTGTTTAACAGTCAATTGTTGTAAACTACTAGTAGTCTTCTTCTTGGCCTGCTTCTGGGATGAAGATCCACCCCTAGCAGCAGCAGCAGCAGCAGTGGGCCTAACGCTCAAGGATTCTTCTGAAGAGTCCTGGACAGGGGAGGAGTCTTTTCGCCTTAGCAACTTGGATGCAGGACTAACTACGATCACTTTTGAGGACATTGATGATGAAGGTGTTGGGGGTGTAGATTGCAGGTGCTGGGATCTAGCTGAGAGAAGGAGGCAGCTGATGCTGGACTGCTTGTTGTTATTTTTTAGCATAAGTTTCTGATTTTCACAAAAGATTTCCATGAACTCGCTTCAAATGGCGTAACATGGATGAGGTTCTTAGATGGTTAAGGTCCCTACCTCTACTGACTGTGGCTTTACAATGCTACAAATGGCTAGACAACTGTTGTCAGGATTTGTGTAAAAATAATTACACACATAAGAGGTGGATTTTTTGGTCTTATGCCCAGGCATGACAATGGCATTCTTCTTATCACTGGCAAGAACTGCTTCCACTGGTGCATGACTTCCCACAGTAGAGTTTATTAACAGCACTGTTTGCTTAGTTGCCTTAAACCCATTGTTAGCTTGTTTTGTGGGGGCCCTAACAAACCAAGCATTTCAGCTATAAAAGTTGCACTTCTTGTCGCTGGAGCACTTGCTTTGTTAAACTGTACATGTCCTTTTCAATATCTTACATAAGGGTGGGTGGGAGGGCCCAAGGACAATTCCATCTGCACCACTCTTCCTTTCTGCCACTGCTGTGTGGCAATGTTTCCTAGATTTGCTATGAACTGCCGTATGTTTGTGTTATTGCTCTATCGCTTACCATCCAGCCAGCCCGCTGCAGTCTTTGTCCGATAGTGGATGAAAATAATATTGTGACCTGTGAGGTGGTCAAAATTAACTGGAAATGACTGCAAATTAGTGTTATTGAGGTTAATAATGTAGGAAGAAAAAAAAGAGTAAAATGATGTGATTTTAGCATATTTTAGCTATTTTTTCTAAAAAAATACAGATCTAAAACCAAAACACACAAGGGCGGTTTTACCAAAACCAAAACACAAAGTTAATCCAGATCCAAAACCAAAACCAAAACACGGGGGTCAGTGAACTCTCTAATATGTTCTATATAGCCATAACTGCTTGTCAATAGAGGCAAGTCTAATTAGCCACAATGAATAAAACTCATTGGCAAGATATGAAAAAATATGTAATTTATTTCCCTTGATGTCCCACATCCAGTGAGGGGAATTCCAAGTATATGGAGATGTTTTTCAGATTCTTAACAGGAGACATTCTGGTCATAAAGATTTGTGTTTCCGAGAATCCACAGGAAAGACTATTGTGTGTACAGGACACAACACTACTGGGGTGGGTTATAGGGCTTAGGCTTTGACAAACAGAGATTCCTTTACAAACAGCAACTCTCTTTTTTCTCTTTACCTTGGGGATGTGCAGTAAGTTGTATAGATTTGAAATCCTGCAAATATACAGATTCCGAGACTAAGTGCATTTTTCACTAATTTGTGCCAGATCATTTTACCACAAAATATGCAAGCATTTGTAATCTGCTCACTGCTTTTACAAACAATAACTTGAAATGATTACATGTAATGTGGTGGCATTATTCCAACTATGTTATTACTACCACATGTAGTTGCTGACAGTTAGTGGACAGACAAATAACAGAAATAAGCTAGTCGAAAAAGCTTTGTTTTTAGTTTCCCCAATCTTACTTAGTGAAGCAATATTATTGTGTTTTTTAGTCAAACATGAGAATGGGACAGTTACAAGAGTTGTCACACAAGGAACTGCATTTGGGTTGAACATGTCTTAATGCCAGTCACATGGCCGTGTCATTTATGTCCCCACTGGGACAGAGGGATTACCAGATAAAGACCACTGCTCATTTTTAGAGTTGACAACCCAACACACCCAGCACACACAAATATGATCAAAAGACCATTCAACATCAAATTTTACAACCTTTCCTTATATATAATGTGACCCAGTATCATTCATATCATTTTGCACTTTTTTCTTTGTACATATCTGAGTATTCAGTTCTGTTGTACATACATGTACCAGTTAGCTGGCTCACGCATGTACGTATCTGTATGGGCCGCCCGGTATTGTACATATCAGCTCTGGTCCAGAATTGCTGAAACAGCTGAGAGTCACTCAGCCGTCCTGGTGATTTTTTGTACATTGCAGATAAGGGATTTTTCAATAAAAATATCAGCTTTATCGTCAGAGAAAGGAGTCTATTGATAATAGGCCGCTTGTTCCTGAACAGGATTCTTTAGATCAGCACCAACCCTCTAGAAATCCTGTGTTTGCCCCTGCATATACAATTGTAATATGTGCTGGTTTGTAATCAGGGCTGCCATCAGGGGGGGTACAGGGGGTAACCTTGTATGGGGCCCGGGCTCACCAGGAGGCCCAACGGCACACTCTTACCAGGGGGCCCGCTACCTTCAGCCTGGCTGTCACTGTGACAGCCAGACTGAAGATAGCAGCGAAGACGCCAGGGCTGAAGGACTGTACCTTCAGCCTTAACTCCCGCAGTGGAACGCATGTGCGTTCCACCAACAAGAAGCTCCAAATGCAGAACTTCCTGTTGGTGGAACACATATACGTTCCACTGCGGGAGTTAAGCCCTGAAGTGTCTGTCTCCCTCCCTCTCCCTAATACTAATATATATATATAGATATATATATATATATATATACAAGTTAACCCGTGCATGATACTCATGCATTCTAGTCAAATCAAGCTACTTAAGGTGTTAAAAAGGTTCTTGTCAT
The DNA here is from genome assembly GCF_038048845.1 of Mixophyes fleayi. Lineage (NCBI taxonomy): Eukaryota > Metazoa > Chordata > Amphibia > Anura > Limnodynastidae > Mixophyes > Mixophyes fleayi. The sequence goes on along the minus strand of NC_134403.1, from coordinate 146,552,573 downwards.
GCATTTGGGCCATAGCCCAGGCCTCCTCAGGGGAAGAGCGTTACTTCCCGACGTAAGTGCCCTTTTTTAACGTGGTTTTGTCCACATGTCACCACCTCATCATTCTTCTCCATCACCTCATCCTTCATTTTCATCGCCACATCTATCCAGATGTCTATCCAGACACAGGGATCTCTCTCAGCGGTCCTGAGTATCACACTCCTCTCGCTCTGTCACCCCCGGCAACCACCAACCACTCTCAACTGTCACCCCCGGCAACCACCAACCACTCCCAACTGTCACTTCTCCTTCAAGAAATATATATATATATTTTTTAAATCTTCATAAACACTTTTAACAATTAACAAATTAAATTAACAAATTAAAAACATCTTAGTATACCAAATTTCAGCCCTTTCTGAATTTTTTTTCCCACACACACTAAGAATTTAGTAGGTCAGTGTATAACTCCGCCCAGCAGGTGGCGCTGCAGCTTGGTTTTATTTTTTACACACACACACACAGACAGACAGACTAACACACGCCACTAGACATTTATATATTAGATATATATATATATATATATATATATTTATATTTATATATTAGGGCCCCCCTTAACTTACCTTTCAATCGCCTAAGTCTGACCCCCTTCATGGAAGAGAGGACCAGGGAGGGAGCTGGATCGTGACCACAAAAGGTAAGTTTTTTTTTTCAGTTTTTTTTTCTACAGGATTTTTTTTTTCATAACCTTGGGCCCCCAGGCACCTGCCCATCGTGCCCAGTTGGAAACATGGCCCTGGTTCATGGGGGGGGGGCCCTGCCTGCTTCATTGTACTGGGCCCCATGATTTCTGATGGCGGCCCTGTTTGTGACATATGTCCCATGACACATAATGCCCTGTGATGCCATATGCTGGTTTGTGGTGCCTGATGATATATACAGCTCTTGGATAACACATACACATTCATGATGATGTAATGTATTGATACTGTAATGCACTGCGATGCAATAACTAATAAAAGAACAGCCCATGCGACTGCTATGGGGCCTGATGCTGCTGTGTACATGCTCTGGTGGCTACTGCTCTGCTCTGAAAAGAGGAGGTTACAGCTGCATCGTTAGGCCCCTACCCAAAATTTGCTCTGGGCTGGCGAAGCAGAGTTCTGCCCCTGCAAAGCACCCAACATTAGTATCCATTTCACCACCTGTTCCCACACCTGCACCATACTCCCATCAATATCACAATCACAGTCACACCATAACATGTGCACAAACCACTAGCATGGAAAGCCACAGACCACATCAACAGCCTCGGGGAATATGAGCCCAACTCCTACCCATCATCATCTGGACAATCCCCTATTTCCAGGACCTTTAAAGAGTTGTTTTGGCTTATTTTTTATTTTTAACTATATTTGTCAATTTAGAAAATTTGGTTTATTCTTACAAGAAAATTGTTTGAAAAGGAAAAATAGAGCATGATACATTTTTAAAACAGTTTAATGTTTCATTTCTTTATCTTAAAAAAATAGTATATAACAATATTTACACAGATGTAAACCACTCACTAACACAGCACAGAGTAACAGAGCATGGAGAAAGCAATACTAATAGAGTCAAATCCATAATTCTCATATTTTTGGCTCTATACACCACCACAATGGATTTCAAATAAAGCTAACAAACTGTGCTTTAACTGCAGACTTTCAGCTTTAATTTGAGGGTATTTACATCCAAATCAGGTGAACGTGTAGGAATTACAACGGTTTCTATATGTGGTTTCTTACACTTTTTAAGGGAACAAAAGTAATGGGACAATCGACTCAAAACCTATTTCATGGACATGTGTGGGCTATTCCCTTGTTATTTCATCATCAATTAAGCAGGTAAAAGGTCTGGAGTTGATTCTAGGTGTGACATTTGCATTTGGAATCTGTTGCTGTCGACTCAATATGAGATCCAAAGAGCTGTCACTATCAGTGAAGCAAGCCATCATTAGGCTGAAAAATCAAAACAAACCCATCAGAAAGATAGCAAAAACATTAGGTGTGGCCAAATCAACTGTTTGGAACATTCTTAAAAAGAAAGAACGCACCGGAGAGCAATCACCAGGAGCTCATCAAAGTGGCACTAGGTATCTGGGTATAATCATGATTTGTTTTTAGATGAGACATAAGTGTCACTTGCTGAGGAACTGAGACACCAATGGGTGAACCCAGGGCTTTCGGAGTCTTGCCCTCTTTTTTCTAGCCATCATTTCCTTTGCAGCAGTCATCTATAGCATAAGCCTTATAATGATATAATTCATCTTGCAATGAACAGAAATACAAACAAAACAGTCAATGCCACACTTCACCAACAGAAACTACCTAATACCCACTAGTCCACATCCTGTGTTTTTGGAAGTATGTCATTAACAGGATGGGTTGTACAGTAGTCTTCTTTTAAGCTCTTTGTACAGTACGCTCAGGCGCGGGCTGGGCCGCATCGCCTGTCATGTGATGCGGCCGCCTGTGCGCTGACGCGGCCGCATCTCATGACATGGGATGCGGCCGGTGAAAATTTGTATATGGCATCCGGGGGGCGGCCGGCCGGCCTACCCCCCGGCCCTAATAGAGGTAAGACGCTGCCCCCCTGCCCCCAGGGCCAGCCCGTCTCTGAGTACGCTGGAGTGAAACTGTAAGACATGTTAATGATCGTGCTGTGAACACGCATTAAGCACTCTGTTAGGCAAGAACAACTTGCTACACTTCAACTAGGGTTCAACAAGCATTGTGAGCACTAGCCCTATAGTTACTTAGCTTGCAATCTCTGTATTCTAACAATTTTAACCTGATAGGCAGATCCACTCGTATGTCAGCTTAGATGTATAGGGGCTTATGTAAAGTTGGAAGTACATTTGTTATATTTCCATAAAATACTGTACACATTACCCTACAAATTTTTAAGCATTCACCCACCGAAAGCGATAAGATGTATCCACCTTAAATAATATGCGTCTCATGTATGTAGCTTTTCTGCTTACATTCACAACACAAATGCGTCCTACTTTACATGAGTCCCTGTATATGGTATAACTACTATATTTATATTTGGTGGTAAGTTTTCTATGTTACTCCTTTTTGGGGTCCTTATTTGTTGTAAAACTGCAGGAGAGTATTACAGGCTAATAAATGAAGTGAACAATATTTAATTTTCTAGTGCCAATTGTAAAGCGCTACAGAATTTGCTGGCGCTACATAAATAAATGTTGATGATGATGATAGTGAAGGTCTTTTCAAATTTCATCTATATGAATACGCTGAAAAGAGAAAAATAAAGATAAAAGTATTTCTGGAACACAATGTACACAAGTAGAGCCGGGTTCATGTTCGGACGTACATCCATTTACGTAGCGTATCCTGCGTGAAGTAGCTCTACTCAGAAATGGACCTAACGCCAATGAATGCAATTGCATGCAATTCATGTCCAAATGCAAATGACAGAGCTGTCTACGATTGAGAGATGGAATGGGAGAGGGAAGGGACGGACTAACAGACAATGTACAGTAATCGCTTTCCAACGCACATGGCACATGTGATTCAAATCAAAATGTATCTTGAGATCCACAGCGATTTGAATATGGTCCTAACTATGCTCGAGTTCCGTGCTATTTTTTAAAACGCAATTTCCGTGCATCCAAACATCAATCAGTCCTTATGTGTTTAATGTAGTATGCATTGTCAAATCAGAAGTATAATTTTACAGTGTAATGTACATTTAAAATAAAAGTGCTGAAATTATTTAGTGTTCTGTAAATGAATATAAAATGAATATAAAAACACCTTAAGCCATTTAAAAAGTTTGACAAATAAGGTATGAGTCAAGATAATACATCTGTGTATTTATTTCACTTAACTAAGTATAAAATAATTCTTAATTCCTTTCGTCATTTTATAGCCTCATTAGATCATCTGCCTGCCAACAAGGAATCTTTTTCTCTAAACAGATTTTGGAAATAGTATTTGATTGTATTAAATAACAAATTCATAAATTTGAGTTTAAAAGGTCATACTCTTTCATTTCCAAATAGTTTTCTGACTGTGATGTATCAACTTCCTTCCAACATTAGAAATTCATGATGTCCCCTGCAGAAAGAAATGGGACACAGTTCCAGAGATAAATCTATTGCATGCTTTTACTGGGAAAAAAGGAGCGTGAGATGTTCCTGTTCTTCCTTTATGACAGCTATAAAAATTCCTACTCAAGTATTATCTAAAAATGATGTTTTGTTGATAAAACGTATATAAAGAAGTGCACAGTTTAGTGTTACAGCTGTGAAAAAGATATAAAACATAAATAATGTTCTATATTTCTGCTGGCTGGGTGTCTTCATTGGTAACTCTCCAGTGCCTGTGACATATCAACGAAAAGAGAGTACAATGTGCTTTTCGTCAATGTGTTGTAACCTCTTCACTGCTAAGTGCGATCAGAACTGTGAAGGGTGAGTTCCACTCATCTTCAGCAATGTTCAGGGTTCCAGGGAGTAAAGGAATATTCACCGATCACAAAACACCGGATTGGTGAGTATTACTTTACTGCACTGTAAAAGGAGGAGAGTATAGCCGGTGACACCTTCTTACGTACACGCAATGATGTTACATAGAGTCCAGTGCGGCCCCAGCACTAGCGGGAAGGGAGCCCAGGGATGAGGAGAGGCTCTAGAAGAGCCTGTTTCTCCCTCATCCTGGTTCCTACAGACAAGGGGCTACCCAGGTTCCCTCTATACTGCAGCAAATGAGAGGGGTTTAGGGATTGTGAAGGCTATAAAAGAGACTGGATATCATCATCATCATTCATCATCATCATTTATTTATATAGCGCCACTAATTCCCCAGCACCCATCATGGCTGATATTGGCACCAGGATACCCTTGTTTGAATGGGTGCTCTACCTTAGTAGATACTGGTGAGCAGGTATACATGCAAATTTACATTAAAAAAAAACAAATTTCTTTAGAAGCATTTCAGTCTTTTTGTTATAAAGAATCCAATGGTAGAAAATGAGGGTGGACGGTTTGAACAATATGGTAGATAGTATTACACTTATCTTGTGAATCGTGAGATTACACTTATCTTGTGAACCATAAAATTCACAGTAACATGAGTACTATGTATTACTCCGGAAGAGGCTATAACATGGTTATACCATTCATTTTACAAAGAGATCAGCTGAAGATGAACGGTAATATCTACCTACTCATTTCATGCTTGGAAGGTAGGACTACAGTGTTCACTCACAACAATTGGGTTGCCACTACCACTACAAATTGGTGTGTGGATGGGTGGACCTGAGTATGGATTTTGCAGATTAAGGACATGGCCAATGCCCCTAGTTTCATATACAGGAATATTGAGTGGTATTCCTTTATGTCTGGCATTTAATTGTAGGGGTCACTATATTCCATTTGAGATTCAATAGGATCTATTTTATGAAAGGATTATATTAATAACATATTGCCAATAAACCTAATGCACTGGCTTAATTACCTTGAAAAACTTCCTGGAGGCAGCACAACGACAGTCACATTGGCTGCTATGCCCATTGGAAAGGATATATATTTTAGCACTGAAAAGTGCACTGACCTTCCCAATATCTCTGTGTCTATACTCTATAGGGGATCAGCCAAGAGTCTGAGGCAGCATTCAAAGGCCCCGGTTTACTAATCTCTGGAGATAACACAGATTTCACTGCTTATTGCAGCAATAGAGAATCAATTATTGCCGCAATTTATTAACAAAATATTGCCAGGGCAGGTGAGTGACTCTATTTAGATAGATAGGGAGAAGCTATATCCCCTGCAAAAACACCCATTTATGCCAGAGATGGGGCTTTTCCATATTTACCATATAGACCTCACAGTGTTCTATTTAAACATACAACTGGAATTTCATGTTTATTTATTTTAACATAACGTTTAAATGAACTGTAACCTCATCATTTTGGTTTTCCATTTGCTCACTGTAAATATTAAGGGATTAATGCATACAAATATTTATACATGTTCTAGGACTTTATCTAGTTTCTATGCTGTTGGTAGTAAGACTGCTTATAGAACCCAGTATTCAGTATAGATGCTATTGTTACTCTTCTCTTCACTATTATCCCTAAATCACCTCAGTGCTTTCCTGTCTATATTATTGAATGTGATGATCTTCTCACAATACAATAACTTGGCAGTAGGTATTCTGTGTTAGACATATTAAATGGGAGTGGCCACTTTTGGACACCACCTCTTATTTTTGCCAGCTGCCCATGTAACAAATAACTGGAGATATTTAATTAATTATAGATTTTTCCATTTTAAAATATTGCTACAATATAAACATTGTACTAATACCTCAATGACTACTAACAAATT